>NW_024069208.1:0-60998 GCF_009389715.1 Phoenix dactylifera
TAGTCATTGCAGCAATTACAATTAACATCAAAAAACTGAGAGGGAATTGTTGCAATTTAAATAATATAATAGGACTTCAGAGAAAAGCCAACAAGTCAGTATTACCAGCATATCAAAGTGTGGATAATAGCTATTAAAAAACATATTTTATGGTATATATAAAAATGCTGCTAAGGCATGAACTTCTATCAGCGCATCCTTAATATGTTGTACATGAATTATTACTACCATATATAATTACCATAAAAAATTAGAAAAAATTATGGAATTGAAGCTTTGAGGGCACTTTATATGCTTCCAAAAATTAGATTTTTCTCAATATTTTTTGAAAATCCCGACAATTAGTTGCCAGTACATAAAAAATGCCCCAAAAATGGAGGGAAAGGTATTTTTGCCATTTTCCACCTTATAGCAGCACTTAAAAATGCTGCCGATCATGATTTTCGTTGTAGTGTTATGATAAACACCTCAAAATAGAAATACACACCATTGATCATGATCCATGATGTACTAAATAGCTATAAAACCAAAATCACGAAATTTTGATATCTTTGACCCATGCATCGGATGGATACGGAATGGATAACTTTATTGGTATAATTCCATGTTTTGATTAGCAATTATACAGTCTATAATATACTTTTGCTCACTAGCTATATTGTTGCAATTCATTTTATGCTCGCTTGAAGCAAAAGCAGCATACCTCCAAAATATGTTCTATAAATCATGCATATACATTGTTCATGATTAATAATGTCAAATTTTATTTTAAGAGGCCATCATTAATTTCGTTAACAAGTATTTGAGGTCAAATGCAAGCCGTTGATCTTGATCCAAATATTTTAGAAATATAAAGTTCAAATTTCAACAGATTTGAATGGGCTATAAATCAAATAAAGACATGACACCATACCTTTAAAATTGTTCATTTTTCATATATATTTTTTTGCTAAAAAATGGCATTCATATAGCTCTTACGTGGGTGCAGCTTGCCCATTTTTCATATATTTAATACATCAGCAACGTATCTCAAAAATGCATAATTTTCTTATTTCTTGGTATTTTATAGAACACAAATTAGGATCAATGTCCATTTTTATTCTGAGAGGACCATCATTGAGTTTTACTGTGAAACATATAGGGCCCAATGCATTATTGCCTAAATCAATTTGGACTGACTACAGCAACCTCTAGGTCATGAGTCCAGCCAGATGCCAGAGTTAATAGTAGGCTGAGAAGCCATCTAAACTAGCCCAAAACATTGCTTAGCATTCGTATTTCTTCTATTCCCTCTGCTATTCCTACTTCCCCTTTCTTCTGAAGAATTATTCCTCTAGGCACACTACGTCTCCTCCATTTATTCTACAGTTCACTTTCGCCCTTCATATAACCTCTTTCATCAGTGATGCTATCTGAGGTGTCCACCACCATAAAATCACTACTTCTTTAGACTATCCCCATCCCTTAAAAGCTCACCATAGGTTCATTTTATGGGCAATGATTTAATAGTGGGAGCACCTTTGTCCTACCTTATCTACTGAAAGCAAACACTCTGCCTATTCCACCTTTCTAGGCTATCTTCCTATGAACACATCCAACCACTAAACTTGAAATTAACTTGATCATTACTTCCAAGTAACTTGATATCATAACCAATCCTGTATTCAGGACCCTATCCTGCCAAATCCACCACCATGTCCAAGTGAGAGGACCACTTGAACCATCTGACTTCATGGCTCTAGGAACCATGCATGTATGAAGAAATTATTGATCACATGAAGCTCACCGAACCAAGTAAACCCATCCGATTTGAAACATATCCGACACCTCGCAAATTACATGCTAATTATCAATTATCTCCATGAGCCAACTTGCAGCTCGATCAAATCTTACAATACATTTCGATTTTATTTGCTACGCAAGCGCATTTTAAATTTTGGATGGTTTTGGGAAACATTTGCTTATTGAGCTATGATCACAAGGATCCATAAAATTTTCATGGTGGAGAATTTTAAAATCATAACATACTGATAAATAACAAAATGAAAAAAAAAAAAGACCTTGTTCTTGCATGGAAAATGCAGGCTGTGATTGCTGTTTGAGACTAAACAGCTGATCAACCCCCTTCATGGAGTTCCTGCAGCTACGTAACAAAGAGGCAACCAACCAATTCGCTGGCTGGCCAACAAATATTGCCACGTGGCCACATGCAACAACGACACGTGTCCCACTAGCAGGAGTTGATGGGTTGGATGCTTCCAATACCCGACCACCATGGGGGTCCAAGAGCTGGAAAGGCTGCCTTTTTCTAAAGCTTCTTTCCAAGTCGGATCCACCAACTGGTTGACCAACCCTACCAAAACCTTCTTCCAACCCTTTATGATGAAATTATCATTTTACCCATTTTGTTCCAACAATTGGATGTCCAAGTATTGCCTTTTATTTATGTTGTTTGGGTTTGATGTGGAGGCCACCCGTAGATCAAAATGAAAGAGCCACCATTCAATTCATTATGTTGACTGGTTTGTGCAAAAGTTTTAATATAAATATGCTTCTCAAGGAAAAAAACAAAATGTTACAGATGTTCACATTCTATCTAAAAATCAGTCCTTAATTTACTCTATATGGAACTATTATTAATTTCTCAATATCTCTTCTCAAGTATAGAGTCTGAGGGACGAAACCAGAATAAGAAGTGACACGTGAATTAGTGAGCAGGAGTGTGAGATTTCAGCAAGCAAGAAAAATCGATAAATTTTGATACCGTGTTAAGATCCTATCTAAAAGCCTGAGCATTTATATGAACAGTTCTAGGAGTATATAAACGCTAGAAGAGTCTTTAATCTATTGGATATTGAAATACTGTTCCTCAACTGCAGAAATGCATGATTTAATTTTGGGCAAATTTTAATGAGCTTACAGGAGATGAGAAATTAATAATATACCCATCTATAGTAGATGCCAAGCCATGCCTGTGCTTTTACACACATATGCTTGCTTTATATAAAGTTATCCCTGGTTTATGCAAACCTATATCCTATATTGAAAATGTGTGTGTAAGAGGGAGAGGGGCTAAAAGCCAAGGGGCCATTTGAAACAAGATTTTTTGCTCCAGCAAAACAGTGAGATGTCCCTACATATTCATTAGAAATGAAATAAGTATAAAAGTAGAGTACAATGACATTTAAAATAAAAAGAAAAAATAAGAAAAACTAAAGAAAGAAAAATATAGTGGAATTCAATAGGCAAAACAAGAAACTGGGAATAATTTGTCAAATTTGATTGTTAATTGCGGTCAAAGCAAAGACTGAAGATTAGTCATCTGATTATTTTTTGAAAATTATTAAACTTAATTATTTATCTTATACAATCCATGAAATTATATAATGCAAATACTATTAGCTATACGCCAATATAATTTATGTGTCTATGCTTGTATGAGATACACCTGCACTATTCATATCCATCCTTAAAAAGAATAAAAATTATACAGTTTATATGCTCTGTTTATCAAGTTGTTTTGCTCTTATTTTCTTAAGTGGAATGTTGTGACATTGAAATGTGTTCTACATAATATCACTCTCCTTTTGAAGAGTTCTTGGATTCAATTACTGCAAAAATGCTTCCAAATATTGCTCTTGGATTATACTTCCAAATATTGTTAACTTGGCTAGTTGGTACCCCTTCTTCTAAGAGGTTACCCTTAGGAAAGATCTAGGGTTCAAACCTTGATGGCGGTTTATTACATTTTATTACTGAAAAAATGAGTAATATATGTAAAAAAATTTAAGATTAATTAAGCAGATAAATCCCAAATGTTGTTAGCTCGACTGGTTGACATTTCTCTTCTAAGATCGTTGCCTTTAAAGGAGATCTAGGGTTCAATACAAGGATCAAGTTGTAAACGGGGACTTACTTTAGTAGTTACACCTCTCTACTTGATACCCAAATATTTTAAGTTTGATTCTTGGACAGAGCATCCCAAAAATCAGGACCAAATTAATTATTGTGTGGATGGGTCTCTCTCCCTTCCTTCTAAAAGAAGATATAAGGATTAAGCTATTTTAATTCAGTTCCAAGAACTGGTGATAGCATAAAATATTTGCAATAGCCTAGGATTAAGTAGGTAATAATGTCCACCACTGATGGCTAAACTCATGCATCTAGTTAAGGAATGAGTAAATGGCTTTGTGTCCATGTAAGTAGTAACAATTGCTAGATTGTAATGACTGAGATTGTGGCAATCGAAATTAAAATCCATGATAACTCACTTACGCTGACTCAAATGGAGAAACTACCAAGCCAATCTCCGATCAGTCTAGAGAAGGTATGATTTGATTAGTATTAGTTTTGATTTACCTAATAACTGCCAACAAATTATATTGTGGAGTCAGGTTAGCATATTAATTTATATGTTTTACATACTTCTTAAATGCACGTAAGCATCAAGAACCGGGAAAAAGAATTAGAAACATTATATCGATCAAAGAAAATGACAATTTGATCAAGAGATCTTGGCCGGCTCCAGGTCATTGCGTACTATGTAATGTTGTTGAGGAACCAGCTTGTCGCTAGCTTGTCTCTTAAATTGTAGTTTACCAAAAAAAAAAATTCAGATTTTTCTAATAAAAAAATAAATTTTGAGAGATGGCCTTATTCTTTAATTTCTTTTTATGATGTATGGAGAGTGAAAAGAATCAAGGAGAAATGAAGAATTGGTTGATGTGCGCTAGATGCAGCTATTTGGTTGAGTCTTGGGAAATATAGGAACCCAAAGATTTTCAAATTTGAGGCCAAAATGGAATCTTTGATCATTGAAGAGATGAATGTTTTTTGGAATCAATGGACTTTTGATAAGGATTTGTCAAAGATTGAATGCTTTAAAGTTGTTTGTTTCAATTAGTCAAGCAATTTTGTGGTTTTGTTTACAAACTTTACTACCATATTTTGTAGTAGCAGTTTGTAAATTTCATGTGTTTAATAAAATCTGATGGGCTTTTCCTGTGTTTTTCTCAAAGTTGAAAAGAAGTAAATAGCAATCAATAAACTATCTAGGTAGGAGCAAGGTTATCTTCTTCTTGCAACAAAAGATGCTATTGCTTGTGTAATGATTACCATGCAATATCTGAACCTAGACTTTAAAGCGTAGATATGATCATTGACAAGTACAATGAGGTTTACTAGTCAACCATACTATTATGATGAAGTTACAATCTTAATGCTGACTTTGAATAATCCATCCATCTGGCCCAACTATTTTTGGTATCACTATTTATCTTTTAATATAAGATCGTTGGACAATAAAAGCATCTTTTCAATTTTTCGAGCTAAAATATATATATAGAAAAGCTAACAATATTGCAGCTGGTATATCATCATATGTCGCTAATCACACAGGATCTACTTTAGAATCGGTAGCATAGATATTTCTACTGATTTATTGGACATTTTATTTTTAGATAGTCATGAATGTATTTATTCGAGAATAATTTAATAAATTTAGATTATCAAAAATAAATAAATAATCCATCCATTCCCTTCATGCCTCTCTTATTTTTTTAAAAAAAATTTTTAAGCCATCTCTAGATCCTCTGAAATAATCAAAGGCCAAGGGAAAACAGACAACAAATTCAGGCTTGGAAGGCTCCTTATCTTGCCACCTTTTTCTCCCTAGAAATCAAAGCCATCAAATTCTTATATTAGATTCCTAGTCAAAAGCAGTGAATGTTGAAAAAGTTGTGAGGAGAATCGTTCTAGGCCTTGGGGGTAGCAGTACACATCCATGCTCCCAATCAATGGAGTACAAGTTGTACTGCACCTTCAGTTGAGATGTCCGAGATGTTGCATTTGTTTATTGTTCCAAAGTTGCCTTCAGGCCTGCCTTCAGCCCACAGGAAGGAAAGAAGGTCCCACAGAGTTATTTTAATCTCAAGTTGTTGGGAAATTGTGAGTGGATGCTGCCAATGCCCTGGGCCTTACGTCAGAAACAATGCTTTTGTTTTAGCCAATGGACCACTTCAGTATGCTTGAAGATGATAACAAAGTTTGTCATTACAGAACATCACCACAAAAAAAATTAGTAAATTACAAAAATTCCTCCAATATCATATATATTATATTTACATCCAATACTAAAATTTATACTTATAACAAGTTAAATTAACAATATTAATTAAACCGTTTACCTAATATAAGAAGTCGAAAAGATATAGGATGCCTGTTATATCACTTAAAATTATTTTGATCATTTTTATTTTTTTATGTAGTATTTCAATCTCATTTAAGATTAACGGTTACACTAATGCTTTGTTAAATTATGGATTAAAGTATTGAAAAAAAAAGCTTTAGGGGAATAAGTATAGATTTTTCAAATTATTAGATATAAATATAATTTATTCGTAATTTTAAAAAGAGTTTTATAATGTAATCAAAAATTATTTAGTACATTGGTTAACTTGTAATTCCATCAATACTTTTGAATAAGAAATTATTTTCTTTTCATGGTTGGATAGCTTCCACTACAATCCCTGCATGACTAATCTTGTAAGCCAAAAAAAGTTATATTTTCTTTCTATTTAAAATTAACATAGATTGGATGCTAGCTGAAGCCCCAGAATCAATAAAAAAATAACATATTCTCCAAATTTTTTAAAACAATTATGGCCATGGTTGTAGAGAATTTGCAGTTTGAGACTTCTACGTTATCATTATTATTTTTTTATCCTTTTGTTGCTAATCCAATCTCTTTGTTTTGGTAGTGGTAGCTTAGTCCTCGTTCAACCATACTGCACAATGTCACAGTCATGATAACCTTTGAGGGATTAGACATAAAAATGACCTACCAGCGTCCATCAATAACGTGATAAGATTTAACTATTATTCCAATGCAGTTAGTACCATTACAGATAGTTTCTAAGATCGAAATATAAAAATGATCGTAGAAGTGGGAGGAATTCGAAGCTATCGGTATCAGAATGATAACGATGACTACTCAATTGCTATTTTGACCCGGTCCTTAGATGTAATAAAAATCTCTAACATTATATAAATAACAATTATCGTTTTCTCTAGTACCATATCCCAGATGTCTACTTTAGAGAAGTCTTTGAGAGGAAGGAAAATCTGTGGCTCTTTTAATACATTTTTTGCGTCTTCTTATATATGCTGTCTTTCATGAGAGTCATCACTCTCTAAATATATCAAAGTTAATTTTAATGGTGGTATAAAAATTAAAGGTGCTTTTGGAAGAGCAGATTTTGTAATAAGAGATGCTAATGAGACCCTTTTAGCGGCTAGCAGTGTTAAGATTTTTGATACTGCTGTACCATTCGTGAAATTATGAACTGCATGGAAAGTATTGATTTCTGCCATGCAAAAGTTGATTGCTTTTTATATTTATCTAAAGATGCATGCTTTGCCATCTATTATGGTTTTTCATATTTACAAAGAAGTTAACAGTACTGTAAATTAAATGACGAGCTATTTGGCTAACTATACTAGATTTGCATTATAAAATTTTTCCACATAGCTTCCGCAGCTTTTTTTTTTTACATATTTTATTCTAATTTTTATGGATGCATTTATATTCATTTTAAATAATAAATTTATCTGTTCTTCAAAAATATAATATTGCTAACCCTATTGAATTGCATCCAACTTTAGTTTATCCATTCTTACTTCATTCATCAATATAACTTCTAACATTGACGGATTTAGCTCATAACATTGACCTTAATTTACAGATGACACTTCTTTCTTAACCCACGAGAGACCCATAATTGAGACATTAAAAAATTAGTAGCACGGTATTGTTAGTTGGATAGTATTTTATTTTCATGCATATGTATTGATTTCAATCTAACAAAATAAGTAAATTTGTGTTTGCTCGTGAAGTGTCCAAGATTCACTTTTAATGGACTAATTTTAAGACTTTATTTGGATTGCTGTAGTCAATAGAGTTTCCATTAGTAGATTTTGAGAAGTAAAGCATTTTAACCTATCCAAAATTAATCCCAAATAAAATAAAAAAAATTATAAATGCAGTTAGCGTGAAACAAAGCCCTGAGTGGCCACAAAATCTGAAGACACTGTTCTTCAAGATAAAACAATCGTTCTTTTTACTTTTTTTCCTCAAAAAATAATGAAACAACCAAAACGCCTTATTGTAGTAAACCATAATTTTAGGGCTTGTTTAGTTCGCGGAAAAAGAAAGGAGAAAAGTGTGGTCAACGGAAAAGTAATGAGATGCCTCTTATTTGGTTGGAGTTTTCAAAAAAGAGAGATGGAAAAGTTGTATTCCCATGGAAATATAATTCTCACATTTCATGGGAAAGTTACTTTTCCATTAGGCAGGAATCACTCCATTTTTATTTTTTCCCAAAAAAGCTCTTCAGCATTAAAGAAGCATTAAAGAGATATTAAAAACCTAATTTTTATTAAGAACATAATAGAAGTTATACATAACTTTTTCAGAAAAGTGGATGGCCAACCAAACATAAGCACTTTGAAAATTTGTCACTTTCCTATGGTCAACCAAATATGCTAAAAGTAATTTTTTAGGCATTTTCTTTCTATGAATTTGTTTCTCAGGAATCATATTCAAAGAAGAAAAAATACTTTCCGCAAATGAGACGAGCCCTAGAGAGAGAGAGAGAGAGAGAGAGAGAGAGAGAGAGAGAGAGAGAGAGAGAGAGAGAGAGAGAGAGAGTCATTTAAAAAACTTTCAATTAATAGATTCTTAGATTCTAGGATTTATTCAGCCTAGGAGCCGCCCATTGTGTTGGGATTTCTTGCCCCCGGTTTGGGCAGATGCACCTCGGGATCCAATCACTAAGCACTTTACGCGGGCCCCTCGTGCATGGCCACCCACGCAGACGTTAGTGTCTTCCTCCATTGCGGACAAAACTTGCGTCGTCGAATGAAACGCCTTACGCGCTTTCTAAAAGCCACTGTTACAAGGTTATAACAAATAACCAGGGGGGCAAAAGAATGAAACTGATCCGTGTGGGTCTCCTGCACTTTTTTTTCCTGAATGTAACCGAGCCGGATTCATGGAGGGAGAGAGTATGAGTAAAATCGGCCGGGATACCCAACAAACGGCCAAAAGACCCAGTAAAGGTTGCTACACGGAGGTGGGCTTATTCCTTCCTCCCTTTCCCCTTTTTTATAGCAAAAAAAAGGATGGTTTTTTAATACTATTCTCCCACGTATCCTCAATTATGGTTCAGCCAGATCTTCTAATCACACAAAAAAAAAGCAATTCAGATAAAAATCCTTCCGGGATGAAATAGCAAGAGAATTTGAATGAGAAGTAGTAGTAGACTGCGTCAAGTGTTTCGATTAAAAGAGATGCCTTTTTTCTTCGATTCGGTGAGGTTGCTTGAATTGGTCTAAGAGGTAGGGCAGTTTATTTCGTCAGGTGTTGCACGTTAGAATGATTTCACCCTAAATTCACAGTAGATCTAGTAAATTTGATCCATGTAATAATTTCTTCTCTGGTCCTTTTTTTTCGTCTTTTTTCTTTGTTTATGTTCCGCTTTCTGGTTAGACTGGTCCACTAGTTCAGCAGCGAACCTAGTCCAACTAATAATTTCTCTCAATTATAGAGGCTCTTATAAGTACTAAAAGCTGGCTGGGTCTGTCAAGTCCACTTCCCTTGGCGAAGAAGGAAGCAGTCTAGACGGCAAGTTGCTCAGGTTGGTGAACATGAGTACATAACTAAATTAGATTTGTCATCATTTGTCATTCCCCTGACCCGAGATTGTAAGCTAAAGGTCATGGCAACAGCCACATGCTTAATAGAAAACTCTTCCTATAAGCATGCAAGACATCTCCTCACGATATCATAAACATATAGCGCAATAACTAAATATTTCACAATTCTATCAATATTCTAAAATAATACATACATCGATTTAAAAAAACTCTAATATAAGAAAATGTGTGTCAAAATTTTGCTAATCGCTCTCCCATATTAGATCTCAAATCAAACTAGCTCTCTAAATCTGTTAAAAAATAAGTAATCGTGTAATGAGCTAAACATCCCAACAAGTAATGAATACCCTAACTAGATAATTCATATAATAATATAAGATACAATAGTAAAATATAAATTATCATAAATCAGTACAAAGATATAACCAATTTTGCTTTAAAACACGAATCCATTAAAATCCATATCTTTCAAATATTCATATATGTAATCATAAATCCGATTCGAAACAAATTACATTTAACTCAAAAGCTTTTAACTACTGCCACACTTATACTCTATGGCTAAGCTAAAAACAAAACTACACTTATACTTTGCGAAGTGGGTCAGAATACCGCACTTATACCTTGTATAGTTGGTTTGATACCATACTTATATCCTGTGGCATAGCTAGAAGCAGAATCAATGAGCTCAATAATAATCAAAGTGCCAATGTATAACTCTCAATTGGTAGGGTCGAGAACATAGCTAGGCCAAGATTTCAAATCTGATATATGTCAAAGTTCAAAATACATATATATAATAATTCAATCAAAATATGCATATACGATATAAGATTAGTAAACAATATAACAATAGTCCAAAAAAATATTATTCCAAAATATATATATCTATTTTTCATTCAAAATACTATCTCATAAAATTAAATAAATCACATATAGATTGATTAACAATTTATTTGATATAAAAATAACATTGTATAAAAAAAATCTAAAAAAGAAAGATCATTACTTACTTTGAGGGTGAAACCAAATTATAGATCCAAATAATTTGACAATCCCTCTACGAACCTAAAACTCCGACGAGCACTCAGCTGAAATCTCCAATGATCATCGTGAGCCAAGACCTTTGAAAGTTAAGAGGAGAAGGAGAAGGAACCAACATTGATCTAATGGTAGTGATCAGAAAAACTTATTGGCAGTGAGGCGAAAGAGCCGTAGGGGTATTTAAATAGCTATTGGACGCTATGTTTTCTAGCTCTTGTAAAGATGGAGGAGTAATCCATCTCTTACTCCAAGTTGAACAGAGCTTTATTCTTTTTTTTCACTTCCTACTCCAAGTCAAACAGGGCTATCCTTTTTTTTCGATCTCCTACTCCAGGTCGAATAGTTTTTTTTTTTTTTTCCCGCCTCTTTCTTCAACTTTTACATCTGGGCCGGCCAAGTGAACCCAGTTTCTTTTTAGCTAGGCTAGGTGTTATGCATATGTCTTGGAGGGGCATATAGTTAATTTAGAAACGGGCGTGTAAGATAACCGACCCATCTTGCATCACCAAGTGATCGAGCTGATAAGCACTAAAGAGCTAAAAGGCAGGCAAAGGTTACTGGCTTTTGGAAACTCGAGAGTGGCTTGGCTTGGACTTGGGATTGCCTTGATCCTTGGTATATATAGGTTAAAGAAATATGATGCGTGACAGGAGAATAGCTATCTTAATGTGTCAAGGAAATATCATTTTGACGTATCTTAAACATCAGTTAGATCACTAAATTGTCCTTATGTGATGATAATGCTGATGATTATTTAGGCTCTTGGAGTGAGGGAGTTGGTGCAGGAGATCACTAAGTTGAATTATTTCTTGAACATGAATGTGATTCACAACAGAAATATAGCTATTATTGTTAGATTCATGGATGAGAGATGCACCATGACTTGCGGTTTGATGAAATTTCCAGATGGAATTTTATTGGATCAAAATATATAGATATGTAAAAGAAAGAAGTTTGCAATAAAAAAATTTCGTATTTGCCGTGAAACTTCGAAGATTATTTCATAATTATTATTGCAAGATGATTAGGATTCTAGGATTCTTAAAAGAGAGAGAGAGTAGTTTGCATGAGAAGAGGGGGGATTTGTTTCCAATGGGGTACGTATCATCTATTATTTCATCCGAGTACATGCGAAGTTTAACACAACTTTGACATAAAGTTAGAAATCAGCCATGTTGCCGCCAAAATCCGACCTAATAGTGTTGGGATGGATTGATTAGCGTTGACCTTGTTTGTTTGTTGTCTCGGAGTGGAAGAGTTTGATCTAACCTGTGAATAAAGAAAAGCTTAAAGGTTGCCGGAAATGATTCATCAGTGGGGGACTCTCTGATGCTTGAGTCAGGCAAAGTTTTGATGATCTGGAATTATATGAGCTATCTGAAAAGAGAATAAAAGAACTCATCTAACAGGGTTCTGATGGAATGATTAACTTAATGAATTATAAATCATACCTTGATTCGCTAAATCCATCCGGATTAAACTTTGGAATGCGTGCGCAACCTCGATCACCGATGATCTGAACAAAAGTTAGCGAGAGATCTTCTGGAGAGAGAGCTCTTAATGCATGCTTTAGAGAAGGGGTCTAACAGGCTATTTATAGCCCTCTCTAGGGACCAAACGCTGCAGGTGGTTACACCCGTGAAGAGTCACCCCCCATCAAGGTAACCCTTCACTACTGTGAAAATACCTTAATGCCCTTGTGATTATCAGGATTTACGAAATTCAAGGGACACTTGTCAAACGTGGGTTCTAATTAAACGGGATCAGGGTTTAATTAAAACGGGATCCAACATTCTCCCACTTGGACCATATTGACGCCATTTGTCAATGTGGGCCACAACTTGACGGGATCCCAACATTCTCCCACTTGGACCATATTGACAAGTGAAATATCCTTAGCACTTGAATTTTATAATCTTTATACGCGTATTCTTTCTATTCTGATATCAATTGTGGGCAAACTTTATGTTTGATTACTTTGAGAATAATAATACGAACCATGGCGGAAATAACACCTATTTGATTGACGTATAACCTTCCATGATCACTATATTACTAAACCATCATAACCAAACCCTTATGAATGAACTTCTCATGAAATCCATTCTTTTGTCACAATTTCTGCTACCATAGTATGCATAAACCATATGAATTCATTAAAGCAGAAAATACAAAAAATGTGATTTACAGCTATTTGAAATGTGCACAATAACACATCAATTAATTTATACAGAAAAGGCCCATTTGACCGACATGCTCCTTATGCAATCCCGGGGCTATTGCTTTGGTCAAAGGATCTGCCAACATAAGCACAGTATTGATGTATTGAACTGAAACTTTATGGTCATCACATTTTTCTTTTATAACAAGATATTTCACCTCCATGTGCTTATTTCCATTGGATATCTTGTTATTCTTTATTGAGGAAACTGCTGCTAAATTATCACAATATAATTTTATGGGCCTTGAAATAGTGTCCACGATCTGTAGGCCCGTGATAAAGTTCCTCAACCAAATAGCCTGTGTAACTGCATCATAGCATGCTAATAACTCAGCTTCCATTGTTGAAGCAGCTGTCATCTTTTGCTTCGAACTCTTCCACGAGACTGCACCACCAGCTAGTAGAAAGATATAACCTGATGTTGATTTTCTACTATCTAGACATCCCGCAAAGTCTGAGTCTGAGTATCCAACTATCTCCAAGAGATCGGATTTGTTGTATGTGAGCATATAATCTTGAGTTCCTTGAAGATATCTCAATACTTTCTTTGCAGCTCTCCAATGTTCCATTCCTGGATTAGCTTGAAATCTCCCCAGTAATCCCACAACATATGCTATATCAGGTCTGGTACAGACTTGAGCATACATTAAAGTCCCAACTAGTGAAGCATATGGAAAAGCTTTCATATGCTCCCTTTCAATTTCATTCCTCGGAGATTGTGATTGGCTCAACTTTCGCCTTTAGTAATAGGCACTGGGCTTGGTTTGGAATTTTCCATACCAAATCTCTCCAACATTTTCTTAATGTAGGCTTTTTGAGATAGACAAACTTTTCCCTTAGATCTATCTCTATGAACCTCAATGCCGATGACATATGAGGCTTCACCCATATCCTTCATATCAAAATTACTGGAGAGAAATTGCTTAGTCTCCCTAAGCAATGCCAAATCACTACTAGCAAGCAAAATGTCATCTACATATAGGACTAGAAAAATAAATCGACTCCCACTGATCTTAAGATAAATACATCTATCAACAACGTTTTCTACAAAGCCATATGTAGAAATGACGTTATTGAACTTAAGATACCACTGTCGGGATGATTGCTTGAGTCCATATATAGACTTATTTAGCTTGCAAACTTTTTGACTCTGACCTTCTGAAACAAAACCTTTAGGTTGTTTCATGTAAACTTCTTCCTCTAAATCTCCATTAAGAAATGCAGTTCTCACATCCATTTGGTGCAGCTCTAAGTCAAAATGAGCCACCAAAGCCATAATTATCCTTAAAGAATCCTTCTTTGAAACTGGAGAGAAGGTTTCATGATAATCAATACCCTCCTTTTGAGTAAATCCTTTGGCAACAAGTCTGGCCTTATGTCGCTCTACCTTGCCTTTGGAGTCTCTTTTGGTTTTAAAAACCCATTTGCAGCGTACTGCAGTAGCTCCAGGAGGTAGTTCAACTAGATTCCAAACATTATTTTTAGCCATAGAATCTATCTCATCTTTCATAGCATCTAGCCATTTGGAGGAATTTACTGAACTTATGGCTTGTGAGAAATTTATTGGATCATCTATATTTCCAATGTCATAATCATTTTCTTGAAGATATACTATATAATCTGGTGGAATTGGAGATCTCCTTACCCTTGATGACCTTCTTAAAGTTGCTTCTTGATCCACTGGTTCTATAGGTGGAGGAGCAACATTCTCAGTGATAACTGGCACAGATTCAAGTGGAACATTAATAGTAGACTCATCCTCCTCCAAATCATTATTAATGATAGGTAGAGGAATCATTGGCTGCTTATTTGAATTTTGCACACCATACGGAGTTTGCTTTTCCTCAAAATTAATTTCTTGAGGGTTTATACTCCCACTGATTTGGTCATTTTCAAGAAATCTAGCATTTCTTGTCTCCACAATCCTCAAAGTATGATTAGGACAATAAAATCTGTATCCCTTGGACTTTTCTGGATAACCAATAAAATAACAACTAATGGTTCTAAAGTCCAACTTTTTCTCTTGTGGGTTGTACACCCTTGCCTCAGCTTGACACCCCCAAATATGTAGATGTCTTAAACTAGGTTTCCTACCTGTCCAAACTTCATAGGGTGTTTTTGGGACAGCTTTAGTAGGAACCCTGTTTAGAATATACGCAGCGGTTTTTAAGGCATCACCCCACAGAGAAATTGGGAGAGTTGAGTGACTAATCATACTTCTTACCATCTCTATTAATGTTCGATTTCTTCTTTCCGCAACTCCATTTTGATCAGGAGTACCAGGCATAGTGTATTGTGCAACTATACCTTGCTCTTGAAGAAATCGAGCAAATGGACCTAAATGTTGTCCAGTTTCAGTATACCTACCGTAGTATTCACCACCTCTATCTGATCTCACAACTTTAATCTTTTTATCAAGTTGTAACTCTACCTCTGTTTTGAAAAGCTTAAAGGCATTTAATGCCTCAGCCTTATCATACAATAAGTAGAGATACCCATAGCGTGAGTAATCATCAATAAAGGTGATAAAATATTTATGACCAGTAAAACATTGGGTCGAAAAGGGCCCATATATATCTGTATGTATGAGATCCAATAAATTTGTGCTTCTTATGGCACCTTTCTTAAACTTGTTAGTCTGCTTTCCCTTGATGCAGTCTAAACAAGTTTCAAAATCACCATAGTCAAGAGTTGGTAAAATTTCATCATTTACTAATCTCTTGATTCTTTTTATGGAGATATGACCTAACCTTTGGTGCCATAACATAGAGGAATTTTCGTTTATCATGCTACGTTTTAATCCATAATGTTCTTTATTTTGCAGGGATAAAAGGGATAGTTCAAAGGATGTATCAAGGTCTAATTTAAATAAACCATCCTCTAACAAGCAATTACCAACAATAATATTATTCAAGGAAAGGTTTACAAATGACCGTCCAAATGAAACGGTATATCCAAAAGAAACAAGTTTTGAAATAGATATTAGGTTTCTAGAAAATCCAGGTACATAAAAGGTATTTTCTAGGTACAAAATATGGCCAGTCTTTAAGGTCAATTTGAACGTTCCAACAGCTTCCACATGTGAACGCATCTTATTTCCCATTATGATGCTTCGCTCACTTTCCGTTGGAATTCTTTTGTTCAACAATCCCTGCAAAGTTTTACATATATGGATAGTAGCACCAGAGTCAATCCACCATGTGTTATGAGGTACATCAATAAAATTTGATTCATAACACACTAAGGAAAGAAAAGTACCTTTCTTTTCGAGCCATTTCTTGTACTTGATGCAGTCCTTTTTCAAATGTCCCTGTTTTCTACAGAAGAAGCACTTTATTTGCCTTTTGTCAGTCACTTTGGCTGACACTTTCATTTTCTTCTTCTTAACAGGAATATGATGACTGGTACCGCCGACCTCTTTATGTCATTTTCCCTTATGAGAGGTGAGATAAACACTCTCTTGCCTCTCTTGTTTTATTCTCTGCTCCTCATCAACATACATGGCTAGAAGTTGATTCATAGTCCATTTTTCTGTATGTGTGTTGTATGAGATCTTAAATGGTGCATACTCCATAGGCAGAGAATTAAGAACAAAGTGTACAAGAAAAGTCTCTGACATGTCTACTTCCAATGATTTTAATTGGGCAGCGATGTCACGTAATTCCATAATGTGCTCACGTATGCCACCATTATCATTATACTTTAAGGAAGCAAACCTTGATATTAAGGTGCTGGCTAGGGCTTTCTTTGAACTCACAAATTGCTCTTCTACTGCTGTTAAGAATTCTTTTGCAGTTTTGCAATCAGGAATTGAGCCCCTTATCTTTCTAGAGATATGATTTTGTATGAGTAAAAGACTTAAGCGGTTTGACCGCTCCCACCTCTCATACAACTTTTTCTCCTCTGGCGTAGTTTCCTCCGTGGGGACAGGTGGCATGTCCTCACGAAGTGCCAGATCAATATCCATGCACCCTAAAGTAAATGTCAGCCTTTCTTTCCATTCCGAGAAATTTGAACCATTAAGTATTGGGATGCATGATGTAGACTGTGAAAAAACTGTCGGAAACAAAGCTGCAAAACATATGCTTACTATCAATATGCATGCTATAATTACGCTAAAACCTTATCTAAATCACTAACCCATATTAGCAATTTAGTGAGTAAATCAAAATTAACTTTACATGATTTACCCCTTTACGATAAAACTAATGCATTAAGTATGATATTTATTGAACTTTATATATCTAGTTGAAAAAATCCAAAGAATAACAGCCAGATCAGCTCCAGATCGGTGGTGGAGCACTAGGCTCACTTAAGTACCAGCCTTTCTTAGGCACGTATGCCTTTTTGACAAGCTTTTCTTAGACACCGTTATTCAATGGATAAAATTTTACTAGATATTGTTCAATGTTAATGTAGAATTTAAGGCCTTTGGGCAACAAGATTTCATCATAAATATCATACTAATAACATTATTTCATCCCACCATTAACTTTGTATAATGATTTCCCTTTGGGGCCGGTTCATTATATATGATGCAACTATTCAATTTCATGAGATGATGATAAAAAGACTTTATTGATTAAATTAAGCTAAAGCATTCTAAAATTTATGGGATGCTTTGGCTCGTCACCACAAATATGCAAAAATTTAATCATTTATATGTCTTTTCCTACATAAGATGCTTTGGCTCGTCTCATGCATATATCATCCTTTTATCATGAAAAATATGAATAAATTTAAATAATCATGTATCATCATAAGAAAGCATATAAATTGATCAATTATGCAATAAATTCATTACATGGAGTAATATATAATTGTCAAAGTACTGTTCTGCAATGAAACTTTAGCAAAGGGACCACATAAAAATATTTTAGGACCCTTTTGATAATTCAACTTTCGGCTGGGGACCATATATGAATTTCAAAAGCCCCTTTTGCAGAATAACATATTGTCAGGGGTTTAACTGTAAAAGGCCCAATTTAAGCCAAAAGGATTCGGGTTTTGGGTTGCGGGCGAAGCCCAATAACCCGAAACCTGTTAATCCCTTCACCCCTTTATATATATTTAAATGGATTCGGATTTCGGGTTGGATTCCATGCCCGAAACCCGAAACCCATCTCTTCATCTTCCCCAAACGAAAGGAGGAGAAGGGGGCCAAAACCAGTGGCCCCTTCTCTCCTAAACAACGGCGGCGCAACCGCCACCGCCGGCCGTAGGCACGGCTGCAGGCAGCGGGGCGGCCACATGGCGGGGCCGGAGGCCGGGATCGGCCGCGGAGGCCGCGGGGTTCGGCCGCAGGGTGCGGCCGCAGCCCGCGGTCGCGGGCCGCAGGGGCGTCGGCCGGAGGCCGTGCTGCGGGCGTCGTGGGTGGCGCGGCTGGCGCCGCTGGCAGTGGCCGGGGCCGCTTAGCGGCGGGCCGCAGGCCATGGCGGCCAAAAATTTTTTTTTTTTTTCTTCGCCCGCGGTGGCCATGGCGGCCACGGCGGGTTGCAGCCGCTGCCGGCTCGTCGGGGGGCGGGTCGCAGCGGCAGCCGGGGAGTCGGGCCGCTGGACAGTGGCCCTGTTGGCCACCAGTTGGACGGGGAGGGCCGCGACCGAGACCCGCTGCAGCGTCGGTCATGGCAGCGGCTCTCCCTTCCTTATTTTCTTAGCAAAGGTGGAAGAAGGAGATGAAGGTTTTAGTCCCACATCGCCCAAATGAAAAGATTTCATTTCTTTAAGTAATATGGGCAAAACTTTTCATTCCGAAAGAAGCTTTTAGTCCCACATCGGTCAGAAAAAATTCTTTCATATGGGTAAATAACATCAGGGTCCAAAGCACTATCGTCCAGCGAATCAAACGAATATGATTTATTTTGGAATCCAATCCACCTGCTCTGATACCATTGATGGAATGATTAACTTAATGAATTATAAATCATACCTTGATTCGCTAAATCCATCCGGATTAAACTTTGGAATGCGTGCGCAACCTCGATCACCGATGATCTGAACAAAGGTTAGCGAGAGATCTTCTGGAGAGAGAGCTCTTAATGCATGCTTTAGAGAAGGGATCTAACAGGCTATTTATAGCCCTCTCCAGGGACCAAACGCTGCAGGTGGTTACACCCGTGAAGAGTCACCCCCCATCAAGGTAACCCTTCACTACTGTGAAAATACCTTAATGCCCTTGTGATTATCAGGATTTACGAAATTCAAGGAACACTTGTCAAACGTGGGTTCTAATTAAACGGGATCAGGGTTTAATTAAAACGGGATCCAACAGGTTCCTCAATCTCTGTCATGGTGCTATTGCACTTCAAGCTCTAAGATTAGCAGACGAACTATAGCCATCCATCTTTATTTGCGCCTATTTACATAAGGCCATAACCACTCCCCTTAGTTCGCTATGGTGCCAAACATGTAGGATATGTGGTGCTTCACCATTAGTCGGTAGGTCTGGGCAGTAACAACGGTTAGTATCGAATCCGGGTCATATCACTTGCTCCTACTTCTAAGTTCGAGCTATTCTCCTTAGCTCAAATGAAGAAATAAAAACAAAACAAAAAGAAAATTTGAAGCAAACGAAGAAAAAGGGATATTGAAGCAAGAGAAAGAAGGACATAATGAGTTGAGAGTAGAGCAACCAAAGAACCAAGCAAATTGTAAATAAATTTGAAGCATGATGTAGAAAATTGTAAATCTTTAAGAGATAATTTTGCAATCACAAATTAAAAATATAACATGCAAGAACATTGCAAGAAAAGCTAAAGAATAACAATATCTCAACCTAAACATAATGTCTCCTAAGTTGTAAGAAAGGTTTGAATCGTCAATATATGGGATCAAATTTCTTAGTGCACTACTATTATTAGAAGATTGAGTTAGTACGGGCTTAAAACATGTGAAGATCTTTATCGACCAGTCTTTTTTATTTATTTGTTCTACTATAATAGAAAACCGTATATAATTACTTTTCAAAATTTAATCTTCTTTGTGCAATTTGTGCGCTCATCGCATGTATTTGGAGATGTTTATTCCCGCTCGAATCATGTTTTCAAAGTTAAATTTTGGGGTCAGAAACATAACATATGAATCAAAATATTGTCATATCTTTGTTCTTGAGATCGTCTTGATCTATTTTGTTGGTACCTTTGGTATTGATTTTTTTTTATAAAGTTAAATTTAATCCGTGAAATCATTTCTATCAAATTAAACTTAACGAAAATCCCTAAAACCTTTTGAAGATTATAGGAGATCAATAAGGGGACCAAATTTGGCTGGAATGTATATTTTTTGGTAAATTTGGTTGGAACATTTGCCAACTAGTTAAACCAGACTATCTAAAAGTACTTTTGGAAGGTCAGAAAGTGTTTTTTGGCCCTACAAAAGCTCTCTCAAATTGGGCCTAAATCATTGATAATTTTTAACTATTATTGCTTATAAATCAAATTAACATCCGCAGCTTGCCCTTAGAACAGATTTTGCTGATTGGAAAAAAGAACATCAGTTGTTATAATAATTATTATTAACTATTTGAATAGAAAAAAATATAGTTAGTTTTACAAATTATAGGTCATTAAACAAAAATAGGTTTTAGTCAGCATAAACATTTAATAAATATTAATTTATTTAAATAAATATAGAATATATCAAATAGTAGCTATTATTTTTAATATATAATGGTTATTTTAACATGGCAGTATTTTAAAATAGGTACTTTTTTAAAGAATGATATGCGCATAATGAAATTATTTCTTAAATTATTATTCTAAGGACTAGAGAGAGTAAATTTTAGGATTTTTTTTAATATGTCAATCCTGGTATCTTACAAATTTGCATTAATCTCCATCTTTCTATATCTTTATTTTCATCCTCAAACTTTTATCACTTATGGCTCGTACATCCTTTAAGTTTCCTACATGAATATCCTACATACATTCTTCTACTAGTATTAAATTTGTATCTTTTAGACCCTTTTTGTTCCTAGCTCTCACACCTAAAATCTGGGAAAATTTGAAAAAAAATCAAATATTAAGATAAATCAAAGATCTTATCCAATATAATGATATCAAGATGCACCGGACATCTTATCTAGTCAATCGATGTCAAGATGAGTTAGGAATCTTATCCTGTTATGAAGCATATTGTAAGATTTTTTTTTTGAGTAAGATTTTCTATGTGCGGGTATGTGTTAGTCCCACGTCAGCTATGCATTAGATCGGGCTTGGGTACTTATACAAGGCTAAAAAATCTCAATAATATTTTTTAACTAGCTTTTTGGGTAAAGTTCTGGGTTGTTATTAATTATATCAGAGTGGACCTGGCCTATAGCCTATGCAAAAGACACACAAACGAGATTATTTAGATTGACCATAGGTTGATCATAATGCTCGTGATTGAATTTATGGTACTTATGAATGAATTTGGATCTTTAGCGAGAATACTAGGGAATAAACAAAAAAAGCATATAAAAAATTCATATTGGGCAGATCTTGAGACCAAGATTCTAAATATCGCCTTCATGTTAGTTTTTTTTGGGCAGAATCTTGTTGTTATTAATTAAAACTTATTTTTACCTTTTGAGGAGGTGCTTAGTATTTGTAAAAAGTATATTGAATTTCTCCATTATTCTATAAGACTTTTTTTTATTACCTCTTTCTCCTACCTTACTACTCTATTTAGTATTGTTGAATATATCTTCTTTATCAAAGAGAAACATCAAATTAAATATTTATATCTATTATGATACCTGAGCCAATTCAAATTATATTTGAAGTTATCATCCCCTTAAGCCAAAGAAGGTGAAATGATACAAATCTCTTGGTCACTCCAAAATCTCATAGCCTGATTAATTGCATCTTCCAAAGGTTTGACTAGATTATGACTTGATGCATTAAATAATCATTGAAAGGTTCATTAATTCATTCAACATTATAATATCTCATTAAATAGATTTCATATGAGGAGCTTTTTTTTTTTTGTTAAAAATTAAGATGGATATGAGGATTAAAGAGTGCTTTAAAAACAAACTTCATTTGACAACCTAACAGGAAAAAGGAACTTGACTGACATTACCTAAAGTAAACACAAAATATTTTATAAAATTAAGATATTTCATTCAATTAAATAATCTTAAAGGGCAAAACAGTCATCAGATATATCCCAACCACCTCCTGCTCCTCCTTTATTTTTATTTCTTATTTTTTTAATCATTTCCCCCTCCTCTTTAATCTACTGCATCTTCTCACCCCTCCCACAATCTCTATCTCTCACAGCTTCAATGGCTGCGAGCCTACGAGACCTCCAGCTGACCCCGCTCTCCGGCCACCGCCGGCCGGAGGCCATCTTGGCGAGGGAGGACTCCGGCGACCTCGAGGACGTCCGCCTCCTCGACTCCTACGATGAGGAGACGGCCGCGGCGGCGGAGGGGAGGGGAGGGGATGAGAAGGGGGCGCGGAGAATCCAGGTGAGGGTCACCGGGATGACCTGCTCCGCCTGCACCAATTCCGTCGAGGCCGCCATCACTGCCCTCCCCGGCGTCGCGAGGGCATCCGTCTCCTTGCTCCAGAACAAGGCCCATGTCGTCTTCGATCCCAGTCTTGTTAAGGTTGAACATTTTCCTCTCGTTTTCTCTCTTGCCTTTCAATTCATGGGTTTTGGGTTTTAGGCGCAATCCTGAATTGCTGGGTCTAATTGGTTGTTTTGTTGGGCTTGATTCATGAATTGAATTGCTGTCTTTTTTTTGCGTGAGTTGGGCTTTTATCTGCGAAATTGCAGGTAGGAGGGGTCTATAATATCGACAAAAGATGGAGTTTTTCTCAATGGGTTTTGGGTTTTATAGAATTTCTGATGGAAATTGTGGTTTAATTTGATCTTTTTGGCCTTCGGCCAGATTGTTTTGCATACAGGATTATGTTGCTTTTTGTTTTTGGTTCGATTATTTGTATGATTTGGAGTTTATCCAATCTGAATAGGAGTTTTGTCTTTGGATCGTCGTGGATCTTTTGGCCCTGGGAAAGTTTGTTTTGGTTTTTTCCTCATCTTGCTTTTTGTGTTTGTTTGCATTGGAGTTTACGTTTGGAAGTGAAGATATGAATGATGGTAAGCTGAATAGAAGTTTTCTTGTTAATTTTGCTGCACAAGCTGTAACAGAAAATCGAATTTTTAATAGGTTCTGAGAGTTTAGGGCCTCTTTGGATCGGTGGATCATTGGCTTAAAGAAAGTTTATCTTATTTTTGTGCTGTTTATTTTTTCTTCAAACGTTTGCCCCCCTCGTTGTAGCGGTCTTAACTTGAGAAAAATAATAAAATGCAGTCTCTTCCATATGCCTTGACCTATTGGGGCATTTCGGCTTCCTGGGGTTTAGTGGGATGATCTGGCTTCTGAAAATCTGGTCCGTTTTGTTGATCATATTGAAGACGTTGGTGGTCAAGTCTGAATTGGTCTTTTGTGCTATTTCTTGCTCCGTACTTGTCCTTTAATTCGGAACTGTAGTTGTTCAGATGGGTTCTGACTTTTCTGGGACCTGTGCAAGTTGTTGCTGTAGTTTTTTCAATATGTCCTGTGTTGCCTGGGACCTATGCGAGTTCTTGGAGCTTATGGGATAATTGATAATTTGGCCAGGCTTTGGTTTAATTTCAAGGAGCCTTACCATCTTCTTGGTTTTTTTTTTGTGGCATGAATTGGAGTTTAGCATCAGAAGCAAATTTGGAGTTGGTTCTAATCCAAGTAAAAGGTCTGTTCTCTTTGCGTTGCAGCTGTCCTAACATGAACGTAGATTCTTCAATAGGTTTTGTGCTCATGGGACTTCTTAGGGTTCTTGGAATTAATTTTGCTTTCTTGGTTCCCAGCAACTTGTTTTGTTTTCTGGGTTATCCTGCATTTTCTCTCTTTTGAATATTTTGCATTAATTGAGTTTTCCTTTGGCATTTAAGATATGGATAGTTGTAACCTGAATCAAAATCCTCCTTATTCTCTGTGTTGCGTGCAGTTGACAGAAGGGCGCAGATCTTTTTGTCCTTATCCTAACAGAACTTCTATTTTTATCTTATGTTTTTTATAGTTATGATAAAACTCAAGTTTCTGTTTCTAAAATGGGCTTCTAGCTAATTAGAATGGGGTTTGGAAAGCTCTATCACTGGACATACGTTTTACCTGTTGAACTGGATACATGTATAATTCGAAGTCCAAACAAAGCTATATGTTGCATTTTGACTGATTTTGCTTATGAGAAATAATCCGTTGCTAACTTCCTTGTTTTCCTGTTACTAAGATTGTGAGGTAATTCTTTGTTTTGAGCATATCTTCTAAAGAAAGGATGTGGCAAAGGTTGGATTTAATACAATCTTCATTAATAACCATCAGGCCTTATTTGAGCTATTTCAGGTTGGCTTCATGTGTCGGAACTAGGCATTCATTCTTGAAGCTTTCATTCATTTAGCTTCAGTCTTCTCTCTCTCTCTAATAAAACCATTTGAAACATATTTCAACCCCTACTATCACTCATTTGCATTTCCCTGAATTTTTGTTGCACATTGCAATTATGACTCAAGTCTAAATACAAAAGTTGGAGAATCGATGTTAGGTTAGCTAGTTTCAAAGGAAACTCGGACTGTGTAATGAAATCTAACTTGATATGTGATTCATATTTTTAAGTAAAAATTGAATTTGAAAAAAAGAGATTTACTACCTTTTGTTCTTTCTTCTTTACCTTTTATAAGTTTGAAACTTCAAATGTAAATTTGTAATTTTTATTTATTTGCTTTTGTAATATGCTCCTTCACATTTTCATGTTTCTTTTTTTTCCTGCTCTAGTTATTCAAAAGTTGTTATCATAGTTGTGATCATGGTCTACCGTACCGGTCCGTATCGGTCCAGCCTGGGACCGGTACCGGATCAGCGTGGAATCCGGTACTGGTGGTTTATTATTGGAGAACTGGTACGGGACCGGTTCGGACCGGTACGGGACCGGCTCGGACCGGTACGGGACCGGCTCGGACCGGTACGGGACCGATTCGTACCGGTCCGGGCCGCCACCGGTACGCCGACCGGTACCGGTACAACGGATCTTGGTTGTGATTCTAGTGAGACATACTTTCTTCGTTTCTAGATTATATTGTAATCAGCTTCTCTTTGCTGACAGCCTCTTTATTCATGTTTCACTTGATTTATTGGCTTTGCACTACATATCTAACTGTTTGCACATCTGACAAGCAATCCATATTTCTCTTATGGTGCATTTGGATGCACCACAAAAATCATGATATGCTGCGATCTCTTGTGTTTTCTGAAATTACAAGATTTTAAGTACCTCGGTGTTCCTTTTACCAACCAAACTCCTACCTAAAATCTCAACTATCAAAATTTGAAAGTTTTAAATCAAGAATTAGAACATAATCATGATTTTGAATTTAAAGATGTCTAAACATAGCCTATATTTTTGTTATTCCGTTAAAATTTTAAGTATGACTATTTATTATTGTGCAATCCTTTTTTCTTTCATTAATATTCTTTGAAATTCTTATTCATTGTATATTCATATTTGCAATTATGAGATCTATGTAAATCTCAATTCCTTTTCTCTATGTGCCTGAATGTTAATGGTTGGCTTTTTTTTTTTTCTTTTTTGATGCGAAACAGGCACCTTCATAGCCTTGCAGAGTTGCATCAGAATGAGGCTTCTTCCTAATGCGCACAAGATAGTGCTTTCATCTTTCCTTTTATTGGGACACAGACACCTTCACCTTCCTGAAACATTTACCCTTTCCTACATTTATTTGGCTAAATGTTATTGGGAATGCTTGAAAAGCATTACCTTGCAGGATGAATGACAAGATTCCTATTTCCGTCTATTTGGAATTGGCAAAAACATATTGTAGCCTATCACAAAACAAAGGAAGTAGTGTTTTGAACTCGTTGCAGAACATTTGGATTTTTTCTTTAAATTTCTGAACACTACAAGAAAAATCACCTTTATATGAACAATTATTGGGTAGAGCTATAACAATTTTTGGGTTGGGATAACTCATGCCCCATGTTTACTCAATTTACTTGCCTCTTAAAATTTGCTATCCACTTTTTATTAATGCATTCTGTTCTATTTTTGGATTTTGTGTTGAAAGAAGTGATCCTGACAATTTCAAATATGTTGTTATAACTGTTTTACATTTTATGTTCTGAAATCACTTACTGGAAATTTGATTCTTTGTTCAGGACGAAGATATAAAAGATGCTATTGAAGATGCAGGATTTGAAGCTGAGATTCTGCCAGATTCTAATAATACCCTGTCAAGACCGCAAAAGGTATTGTCGGGGCAATTTAGGATAGGAGGCATGACTTGTGCAGCCTGTGTAAACTCTGTTGAAGGGATCTTGAGAAAGCTACCTGGTGTAAAAAGAGCAGCTGTTGCCTTGGCAACGTCATTAGGGGAGGTCGAGTACGATCCATCAGTCATAAGTAAAGATGCAATTGCTCATGCAATTGAGGATGCTGGTTTTGATGCTGCATTTCTACAAAGCAATGACCAAGATAAAATTTTGTTAGGTGTAGCTAGATTGTCTAGTGAGACAGATGTACATGTTTTACAAGGAATACTTAGTAAAATGAGTGGGGTGAGGCAGTTTGAGGTAAATATTGGCCTTTCAGAAGTAGAGATTATCTTTGATCCTCAAGCTGTTGGTCTGAGACATATAGTTGATACCATCGAGAGAGAAAGCATCGGGAGGCTGAAAGCGCATGTCCGGAACCCATATGCTCAAGCAGCTTCAAGTGATGCACAAGAAGCCTCAAAAATGCTTCGGCTTTTCCTCTCCAGTCTCTTTCTCAGTGTGAGTATGATCCTTCATGCTGTGAAAATAAATTCAGTTTATTGCTCTTCCATGATATTTTGGCCCGTGTATGTTTTTGTTCTTGTGGTTCTGATAATGTTTTCTTTTTCATATTCAAGGTGTATTTCATTCTTATTAGTTGCTTCTTTCAACTGTTGTGCAACAGATTCCTGTCTTTTTCATACGGATGGCATGTCCCGCCATACCTTTCGTAAATTCTTTCATGCTCATGCATTGTGGGCCATTTTTGATGAGAGATTTGTTGAAGTGGGTACTGGTGAGTATTGTTCAGTTTATTATTGGCAAGCGTTTCTATATAGCTGCTTATAGAGCACTGCGACATGGATCTACAAATATGGATGTATTGGTTGTTCTGGGGACCTCTGCTTCTTACTTTTACTCTGTTGGTGCACTTCTGTATGGTGCATTTACTGGGTTCTGGCCCCCAATATATTTTGAGACAAGTGCAATGATAATTACCTTTGTGTTATTTGGAAAGTATTTAGAAGTTGTTGCAAAAGGGAAGACGTCAGATGCTATCAAGAAGTTAGTTGAACTTGTCCCCGCAACAGCTCTTTTGATGGTGAAAGATGCAGGTATAATCACTGTATAGTATCCAAGAAGATTTCAATTCATTAAATTAGATTTATATTCATGAAAAACATTTTAAATATGATATCAGTGGGATCATCTCTATCACTTATCTTATATTTCCTTTCTTGAGTATCTAGTGGTTTCTTTTAACAGTGCTAACTTAAGAATTAGGCTCTGGCAGTCCCCCCCCTTTTTTATTGATTTAGTTCTGCTTCTCTGTTTTTGGATTTTAGAAGGAAGAGGCATTGTAGAGAGAGAGATAGATGCACTATTAATTCAACCAGGTGATGTCTTAAAAGTTCTTCCTGGTTCAAAGGTTCCATCTGATGGCATCGTAGTTTGGGGTACAAGTCATGTTGATGAAAGTATGGTAACTGGTGAATCTGTTCCAGTCCCAAAGGAAATGTCTTCATTAGTTATTGGAGGCACAATGAATTTACATGGTGTCCTTCATATAGAAGCCACCAAGGTGGGGTCTAACACAGTTTTGAGCCAGATAATTGCTCTGGTTGAGACAGCCCAGATGTCTAAAGCTCCTATTCAGAAATTCGCAGACTATGTAAGTTTACATAATTTTTTTTTTTTTTTATAGCTCTTGCTTATTTTTCCTTGTTTGTATAATCTTATCTTTTACTGACTGTTTGATATGCTATAGATATAGTTTTAGATCTGTTGTCCCAGAAAAGTAATATAGCTATTTTTATTTTTTTAAGGATGTTAATCATATCTATGTTCTAGTATTAAATGAAATTTTTGTTTTACTGCTCCGTAAAAAACCAGCTATTTCCCTTAGCTAAATAGATGCCCAAAGACTGGGAAAAATTCTTTGGCACATTCCATATTGTCATTATTGTGTGTATAACAAGATAATACCAGAAAACCTGATTAAGACAGTTTTATTTGTTAAACAAGTATTTTTTTAATATTTTAGAAAGGGAGTGAGAACCACCCGCAATATAATTATCTTGGTCTCAATGCTTAGGATGCACCACCCAAGACTCGTACACAGAACCTTTGGCTGCCAAGTAGAGGATATGACCACTGTGCAACTTGTGGCTCATTTGTTAAAGAAGTTAGCTGGCTCTTGTTGTATTCATTCTCCAGTGAAGTTGGTTGTTCTTTTCCAACATATTGAAACTTTATCAATTATCATATATACACTGCTTGTATAATCATAATGAGTATCCTACTAAGCTGATATTAAATTGTGCACAAAGTATCTACAGAATTACCATATCCAAGACCAAAAATGTCATCAATTTAGGATTGGCTTTGATTACATAGTGTTACATAGATTTCTAAATAATTTGCCAATTTTGTATTTGTTAAATTTATGACCGATTGAAAATGAAAGAGAAGGTACTTGTGATCGTGTGCCGCAGGTATTAGATCGTGTTTTGTCTTGTGATTGCTTTGGGCTTTCTCGCCGACGTGTGTAGTGAGAAGCCGGTTCACCAAAAAAAAAAAAGATGAAAGAGAATCTACAACCATGGTCTACCGTACCAGTCCGTACCGGCCGGTACATACCGGTACGGCCTGAGACCGGTACTGGATCAGCGTGGAATCCGGTACTAGTAGTTTATTGTTGAAGAACCGGTACAGAACCGGTTCGGACCGGTACGGAATCGGTCTGGGCCGCCACCGGTACGCCAACCGGTACCGGTACGGCGGACCTTGTCTACAACTGGCTTGTGGATAGTCATTTATCTGAACTTCTTCCCCAGAGGTATTCGTTATTTGATGTTAGAAAGTAATGCATCCTGAATGTATGTTTAACAATTTAATGCAGCTTGGCCCATTTCAATATTAAAAAAAATAGCAACAAATGAAACTGAAAGTAGATGTAGAGTGGCAGATTATTATCTTCAGTGGTCCAGGGACATTTACATGACCTATTTTGGTGGATATTGGATGACATCTCTTGCTCCGGCTCTATATGGCAAGGATTGAATGGATTATACCTATGCCTAGTGGTTTCACAGTTTCAGATTATAGATTATTTTAATGATGATACTCCATGCAGTTTCTAAATGCTGTAGGCAGGTGTGTTCAGGTCATGCTTTCTGTTACATCTAATCCCATTTATGTAAGGATTATATCTTCTGTTCTACTTGTCTTTAAGAACTATTTGTTCTGTCATGTCTGGCAATTGATACAAAAATAGTTATGAACTTTTGCTTGCTAACTACTTTTATCAATTACAGGTTGCCAGTATTTTTGTTCCCATTGTTATCACCATGTCCTTGTTGACATTCTTCGGATGGTAGGTTTAAACTCACCACCATGATAGTATTTCCAAACTGGTTCTGGTGGTTATACTTTGTTTTATTTCATATAGGTTCCTCTGTGGGTTGCTAGGAGCATATCCAGATTCATGGGTCACAGAAAGTAGCAATTGTTTCATTTTCTCCCTCATGTTTTCAATATCAGTGGTGGTGATTGCATGTCCATGTGCCCTTGGTCTGGCCACCCCTACCGCTGTTATGGTGGCTACAGGTGTGGGTGCAACTCATGGGATCCTAATAAAAGGAGGAGATGCTTTGGAAAGAGCTCAGAGTGTGCAGTATGTGATCTTTGATAAAACGGGCACCCTTACTCAAGGGAAAGCTGCTGTCACAACTGCAAAAGTTTTTGCAGAAATGGAACTTGGGGATTTTCTTACTTTGGTTGCATCTGCTGAGGTGAGTTGAAGAGTCTATGCACCTCCTCATATGGCTATTTTGCTTTCACTCAACCAACAAGGACTGCAAAATAATAACTGTGTTTCACCTTTTGATGTAGTTTAGGCCAGCAGCGAACACCCTCTTGCTAGAGCAATCTTAGATTATGCACACCATTATCATTTCTTTGGTAAGCTTCCGACAGCCAAACATGCTGGAAAGCAGAGCAAAGAAATATTATCTGAATGGCTTCTTGAAGCGGTAGACTTCTCTGCTGTGCCTGGGAAAGGTGTGCAGTGCTTGATAAATGGAAAAAGGGCTCTGGTGAGTTCATCAATGAGAAATCATATCCCTGCCCTCCCCCCCTCCTTCATGCATGTTTGTGCTTGCTCCCTCCCTCCTTCCCTCTCTGTTAATCAATCAGTACGTCTGCTTATCTGCATGTCGTGGAATCAACAATCATTTTGGCGATAGATGTGTGGAAAGATTGGTGCCTAGAGTGTGGTATCCTCATAGAGGGATGGGGTGCACTGATGCAGGTTATTGAATTTCTGGCACCAGTCTCTGAAGTAATCTAGGCACTAATCTTGATGCACGTCATGGTGAAAAGATTTTCAACTTCAGTAACAAAGATTCACTTAGAAGTGTTACTTCTTGTTTTACATATACTATGTGTGCTTGTCTATGCATGTGCATGCCATTTTTAAACAGTATCTTGATTCAACCAAATATAAATATCTTAATAGGTTGGCAACAGGAGTCTGTTGGTTGAAAATGGGGTTGTTGTTCCTACTGAAGCTGAAAACTTTTTAGTGGACTTGGAAGTGAATGCTAAAACAGGTATTCTTGTGGCATATGATGGTACCTTCATTGGAGTGTTGGGGGTAGCTGATCCCTTGAAAAGAGAAGCAGCAGTTGTGGTTGAAGGCCTGAAGAAGATGGGCGTTTGTTCAGTCATGGTAACAGGGGATAACTGGAGGACAGCACAAGCTGTTGCAAAAGAGGTTTGTTTTTTGGTGTTCTCACCTCATTCATTAGAAATGTAGATATTTACAATATAAAGATTTTTTTTAATAGAAAAATCAGTAGGCACTCGGCACTGAGTGCCTAAAGGAATTTTATTGAATTACAAGGAAACAACACAGAATAGAAACAATGGAAATAATCTTCTGCTGACAGAAGCATACCCATTACATAGGTTCTTTCACTCGAATCTTCTTAACAGCTCTAGAGTCCTCAGCAACTAGCAACCTCCAAGAAGACAACATCCACTCAGCTCAATCATGCCTGAACAAGAGTTCCTGAAAATCCTCTCATTTCTTTCTAACCAAATTTGCCAGCACGCAGCTGCTAGCAGCATATCCCGTCCTTTCCTCCAAGTGTTTTTAGTCGCCTACCTCCTCCAGCTACCCCATAGATCAAAGGCTTCCTTTGGGCTCCTGGAAATCCTGAGCAAATGCCACATTATATATTTGCATTTTCATTTATAGGGGTGTAGAAAAATAAAATTCTTTTCAATTTCAATGAAGTATTGCCTTTTTTTTTTCCTCCTTCACTTGAAGACGTAGCAGGAACTTTCTCCAGATTATTAGTAAGTTGGCTACTCGCAAACATTTCAATGGAAAAATGAGTATTGGAGTTAGTAATAACGATGATGAAGGATTTTTCATTTTTAAAATTCATGAATTTTATGAGTTCTTCTAAAATTATTCATTACTTGTATATGAAATTCCCATGGGTATGGATCAACGATGGTTTGCTGGTGATGATGGTGTTGCTGCTGTTGCCGGTGGTGGTTGCCTGAATTCTTGTTTTGCACTAACCACCACATTGAGATATCTGTGACATTTACATCTTATTTCTAATATCTCTGCAGCCTTTGGGGATGCTAATTATTTCCAATCCCTTGGCGAGTACTCCAAGTTTTAATCTTTCCCATTGCTGAGTTTTTCTCGAGTACCGGTCTTGTGATTGTGCAACATGGAAGTGTATTGAGCTGTCATCATTACTTGCAGGTTGGCATTGAAGATGTGAGAGCTGAGGTGATGCCGGCGGGGAAAGCCGATGTCATACGCTCCTTCCAAAAGGATGGAAGTATAGTTGCGATGATTGGTGATGGCATCAATGACTCTCCCGCCCTTGCAGCAGCTGATATCGGAATGGCAATTGGTGCAGGAACCGATGTTGCCATCGAAGCTGCAGACTATGTGTTGGTGAGGAACAACCTTGAGGATGTTATAACAGCCATCGATCTCTCGAGGAAGACATTCGCACGTATACGTTGGAACTACTTCTTTGCAATGTCTTACAATATTGTCGCCATCCCAGTTGCAGCCGGAGTTCTCTTCCCCTTCACAGGACTTAAGATGCCGCCATGGTTGGCTGGTGCTTGCATGGCTTTCTCATCTGTGAGCGTTGTCTGCTCTTCTTTGCTTCTGAGAAGGTATAGGAAGCCCAGGCTCACCACTATACTGCAAATAACTGTAGCATAACAATGAAATATATGTATTTTTAAGCTTTTAACCACAGAGGAAATGAAAAAAAAATATGTGGTGTTTTGTTTTCTCCCACTCTGTTTACTAGATGCAATATTGTAAACATTGTTATGCTGCACCACACTTGCAGCAAGTCAAATCGCCCCTGTCCATCCTTTTATGAAGAAAGGCATCCAATTTTCCCAGATAACTAATTTTAATGGACCTTGCGGTTGGTGATTAGTGGACTATTTTTTAGAGATGGATGGCATCACATGGTCTAGTTATTTGACTTGCTGTAATATTTGTGCATCGAGCCGGGCATGATCAAAATCTTGGGTATTAGCATGGTATTTATTTTTTATTTGACTCTGAAGAAAGAAATAATAAAGAATGAAATTAATACAAGAAGACCCCAAAGGGAAAAAAACCATACGTATGAAAGAAAGAACATTCTCATTCATGGTTTGCTCAAAAAAATACTCTATGTAGAATTCAACAGTTTTGCTTAGGGCTGTCAACGGGCCGAGCTACTCGGGCTCGGCTCGGGCCCGGCTCGGTAAAAGCCCGGCTCGGGCTCGGCTCGTTAGTCAAACGAGCTCGAGCCTGAGCCTAAAATGAGGCCCGTTTAAATCCGAGCCCGAGCCCGAGCTCGAGCCCGAGCAGCTCACGAGCTCAAACGAGCCCAAATGAGGGCTCAGCCCAATTAACAATTTAATTGGGTCCCAATTAAATTTGGACTCAATCCAATTAAATTTTATTTGGCTCAATCAATTTCAATCCTAATCTAATTGAACCCAGTTGGATTTAGATCAGACCCAACCCGAGCTAACCCAAATCCTTAAATCGAATTGAATTGATTCGGATTCGGACTCAACCCATTAACCGAACCCAACCCGTTAACCCATTTTTAATTTCTTTAATTTCTTTCTTCTCGGTTTCTCCAGAACATTCCCTAGCCCTAGCCCTCCTTTCTTCTCCGTTCTCCTCGCCGCCGGCTCGCCCCCAAGCTCGAAGCCGATGCCCCCTCCCCTCCGACGACGATGACGACGCCGTACACCCGATCCAGCTCTCCAAGAAGCTTCGTCGCAACCTCCTCTCCCTTCTCCGCCCCCGATGCCGTCGCCCCCGGCGGGGAAGGCAACAAGCGTGAAGCGCCGCCGCCCCATCCGGCCGTTTCTGCATCGAGGTCCCTCCAAGTCCGCCTCCGGACGGGCCCTCCAGGCGCCGCGGACCCTTCTGCAGCGGTTGGCGTGGATGGTACTATCGCTCCTCCTCCGGCGGCAGGCCATCTTCCTCTTCGCGCCGCTCCTGTACGTCGCCGGGATGCTCTTCTATATGGGCACCGTCTCCCTCGAGGGCGTTCCCCGCATCATCTCCCGCCCCGCTCCTGGCTCCATCTACCGGAGCCCCCAGCTGTACCAGCGCCTCCGCCCCGATATGGACTCTGATAACTCTTCCGATGCGGTCAGTTCTTGAACCCACCCCCTTCTTTAAAGAATCCCTCTGGATCTGCTCTTTCTTGTATTTTCTGGCGCTTCGATTTCTCTCTGAGGGCGCTCAGATGGACTTTAGTTTCTGACAGCGCCTGCGGTCGACCCGCGGCCGACGCCCGTGCCGGTGGTGCTCGCGGCCGCCCCCTTCTTTCTTCTCTTCTTTCTTTTTTTATTTATTTCCTTCGTTCTTCTCTCCTCCCGTCCTCCGATGAATGAGAGATGGGGCGCCGGCCGCCGGGGCAGGCTCGGGCTCGGGCAAACGAGCCTCACGAGCTCGAGCCCGAGCCGGGGCTGTGCTAGGCGAGCCCGAGCCCGAGCCCAGTACAGGGCTCGGTACCGAGCCCGAGCCCGAGCCCGAGCCTAGATTTTTATGGAACGAGCCGAGCCGAGCCTGCTGTGGCTCGGGCTCGGCTCGGCTCGTTGACAGCCCTAGTTTTGCTAGCCAAGAATAACACTCATAATTAAGCCCCAATTAGCCCCCCAAGCAATTCTACATAAATAGAAATATCTTCTTGCCTTGTTAACAACATTCCCCCTCAAGTTGGTGCGTAGATATCAAATGAGCCCAATTTGGACAAAATTTCATGAAACTTGGTTGAGGGAAGGCCTTTAGTAAAAATGTCTGCAAGTTGATTCTCACTATGAAGATAAGGGGTCTGAATGATATTGGCTTAAACTTTTTTCCGAACAAAATGGCAGTCCACCTCGATGCGTTTTGTTCTCTCATGAACACCGGATTGGAAGTAATGTGAATTGTAGATTGATTGTCACAGAATAAATCTATTGGTAGTGAAGTCTTAAATCCCAAATCACATAAAAAAGAGCATGAAGCCAGATTAACTCACTCGTAGTGGATTACATTGTTCTGTGTTCCGCCTCTGCACTCGACCTAGCAACAACATCTTATTTTTTACTTTTCCAAATAACTAAATTCCCACCAACAAATATACAATATCCAATAGTGGAGCGCCTGTCAGTCAGACTTCTAGCCCAATCAGCATCTGTATACCTTGTGATTCTTGTATGACCATTCTTCTGCATCCAAATTCCTCGCCCTTGAGATGACTTCAAGTACTGAAGGATCCTATTAACAATATTCATATGAATGTCCTTTGAGTCATGCATGAATTGACTAACCAAACTAACTGCATAAGCAATGTTTGGATGAATAATGGTAAGGTAAATCAACTTTCCAACCAACCTTTGAAATTGACCAATATTCTCCAAGGGTTTGCCATCTGATGTAGGTTTGCTACTTTCAAAAGAAGTTGAGGTAGGTTTCATACCCAATTTTTCCATTTCCTTCAGAAGGTCTAAAACATACTTTCTTTGGCTACGAAATAATCCTTTTTTTGAGTGAGCAATCTCTATCCCCAAGTACTTCAAGACACCTAAATCTTTAATGTCGAATTTGTACGATTTCAACTTGGTGATTTCTTTACTGTCATTCCCTATAACAATAGTATCGTCAACATAAACCAAAACAACTGTAGTGTGCAAACCATCTCTTTTGACGAACAAGGAGGAATCAGCTCAAATTCGCTTAAACCCATTACTCATAAGTGCAGTACTTAGTTTTGCATACTAGACTCTAGGTGATTGCTTGAGACCCATGCAAATTACCATACAAGGCCTTCTTTAACTTGCATGCTGTGTTGCTGAGATTCCTGAGGATGTCCTGGTGGAAGACTCATGTAAACCTCTTCTTCCAGATCACCATGTAAAAAGGCATTTTTAACATCCATTTGGAACAATGGCCAATCATGATTAACTGCAATAGACAACAAAACTCGAACAATATTAATCTTGGCAATAGGAGCAAATGTTTCCTTATAGTCAACTCCATAGGTTTGTGTAAACTCCTTAGCGACTAATCTGGCTTTGTCTCTATTAACGGTTCCATCACTGTTGTACTTTTTTTTATACACCCAACAACATCCCACTTTCTCTTTACCTTCAGGTAGTGTCACAATTTCCCAAGTATGATTTTTGTCAAGAGCCTCAAGCTCTTCTTGCATGGCTTTTTTCCAATTTGGTTGAGCATTGACTTCTTAAAAGTTTTTGGGTTCATCTGATATGAAACTTAAGAAGGCAAAGTAGGATGGAGAGATATTGTCATAGGTTAGGTGACTTTGTATGGAAATCTTGCATCTTAGCAGGGGGACGAGTCAGCCTAGTTGAGCGACGATCTTCAGGTTGAGCCACAATGGGACCTTCAAGTGAGGCATTTTCTTCATATAGGGCATCACTTTCTCCTACATTAGATGAGGAATTTTCCAAAGGGACAGGTGGAGAAGATATTGAGCTAGCAGTGGGAAGAGGGACCAAGTAATGTAGAAACTCCCCCTGTGACTGAATCCTAGAGTCATCATCTGGTGTAGGAAAGAATGCCTCGGTCTCAACAAAGTGCACATCACGGGATATGACAAGTTTGTGGTTTTTTGGATCATAAAATTCGTATCCTTTTTGGGTGGAAGAGTACCCAAAACACACACTTAGTCGCACGACCATCAAGTTTATCCCGATGAGTTGCTGCAACATGAACATAGCACAGACATCCAAAAACACGAAGGTGCGAAATATCAATTTTTCTACTGCGCAAGACTTCAAGTGGAGACTTGTGTTTAAGGACATGACTAAGTAGTCTGTTAATCAAATAGACTAAGGTAAGGACACCAGATGACCAATATTATTTCAGAACATGCATCTGAAACATGAGACACTTGGCAGTTTTTAATAGGTGACAGTTTTTTCTTTCGGCTACACCATTTTACTGTGGGGTGCTAACATAACTAGTTTGATGAATAATGCCATGACAACTCAAATAATAAAAAAAAATATTTTGCATATACTCTATACCATTATCGGAGCGTAAGACTTTCATAGAAGCACCAAATTGAGTAGCAACCATCTTATGAAAGTTTTGAAAAGCGGAGACAACTTCACTTTTGTGTTTCAACATGAAGCCATGAAACATGAGAGTAGTCATCAATAAACATAATAAAATATTTATAACCATCATAAGATTGAACAGGAGCTGGGCCCCAAACATCAGTATAAATTAATTCAAAAAGTGTAGCTGACACAGTATGAGATGAACTAAAAGGTAATCGAGTTTGTTTGAACAATTAGACGGGTGTCCTAAACGCCTGTGCCAAATAATTGAAGTAGATCTGACTAAGAAAGCTTAAGTGGAAGTGTTCAACAAATAGAGCCCATTAGAATAAATGCCTTCACCAATCACTTTCTTTGTGGCTCGATCCTGAAATTTTACATTAGTAGGTGAGAAAACAACATCATAGTTTAAGGTGCGAGTGAGCTTGTCAACAGAAAGTAATTTTGAAGGAAATGAAGGAATATACAATGCTAGAGAGTTTGGACAGTTTGGAAAAATATTAAGGGTACCATGACCCTCAATTGGGGTAGAAGTTCCATTAGCAATAGAGACAGTGTGTTTCTCTATAGAAGGGTTAAAGTCAAGCAAATAACTATGATCATTGGTAATATTATCTGTACTACCAGAATCAATAATCCAAGTAGAGTCATCAAAGAGCGTTGCAAAAAGGCTTTGAGATTACCTGAGACATGTATGGGAGAGGATAGGTTAGCTTTAGATGTAGAGGGTTCAAGCTTATTGAAGTTTTGGTGGAGTAAAAGATGCTCTTGAGTTCATCCCACATGCTCTTGGTGGAGACGTGTGGGAGAGGATAGGTTAGCTTTAGATGTAGAGGGTTCGAGCTTTAGCGACACATTGATAGTTCATCCCACATGCTCTTGAGTTTCCCAAGATGCTCTGTATAAGAATAATTTTCTTGTTTACCTTGAGTAAAAGATGCTCTTGAGTTCATCCCACATGCTCTTGGTGGAGACGTGTGGGAGAGGATAGGTTAGCTTTAGATGTAGAGGGTTCGAGCTTTAGCGACACATTGATAGTTCATCCCACATGCTCTTGAGTTTCCCAAGATGCTCAGTATAAGAATAATTTTCTTGTTTACCTTCAAAAATTTGCTGCTATAATTGGTAGATTCTAGCCACATTATTCTGGTGACCATATAAACCTTTAATAGAATTCCACAAATCTTTAGCTAACTCAGAGAATGTAAACATTTCAGCAATCTTGGGTTCCAGAGAATTAAAAATCCAAGACATAACAAGCTAATCATTTGCAACCCATTCATCATATTTAGAATTATCAGTTTTCAGAGCGGATTTCTTTCCATCAATATGTCCCAATTTGTATTTACTCAAAAGATAGACAAACAGCTCTAGACCATGGGACATAATTAAGCCCATTGAGTAAAATCGAAGAAAGCTTCATACCAGGATTGCTATTTTCCTCAGTCATATTTAAGAAAAAAATAGAAAAGAAATGCACTAGATTTTTGCAAATATAGCAAGCAAATACAAGGCTGAAAATATTCCTCACCAACAAAGCGTAGACCGCCAAACACTGTAGCCCTCAGCTCCAACAACGATCGATTGGGCAAGTGGATGATGAAGACCAAGAAGTAGTTTTTGAAAAAAAAAATCTGCATGTTTGCTTCCCAAGATACCAGTTTTGAAATTGAAGGATTTTGTTCTTAAACAAATCTGTGAGTAGGCCACAAAAAACAAATCTCACAAGTTTGTCTTTTTGCAAAGAGTAGCTTTCAATTGATTCTGAAGGTGTAGGGCAAAAGTTTCAAAAAATAAATGGTATGTTGCAAAACTGGTAGAAGAACGGCAAGGTTATGGAATTCAAACCTGCTCTAATACCATGAAGAAAGAAATAATAAAGAATGGAATCAACACAAGAAGACCATGTTTTACGTGGAAAACCCTGAAGGGAAAAAAGCCGCAGGCATAGAAGAACATTCTCATTCATGGTTTACTCAAAAAAGAGTATAACAATATATAAAATACAACTGTCTTACTGGGCAAGAATAACACCCACAATTAGGCCCCAATTAGCTCCCCAATCAATTCTACATAACAAGAAATATCTTCTTGCCTTCTTAACAACAGACTCAAGACTAACAAAGCGTGGTGCTTGGAGAATCTCGAACTGAAACATTTGCAGGTGTGCTTTACGTGTGTGGCATTGCACAGGTGCAGTTTTTGGACAGGTGCAAGGGGTGCACAGAAGTAACACATAAAAGCACATCTAACCAGTGCAACATTGTGGTGTTTATTGAAATTAAATAAGATGACTTCATAGCAGCACAGGCGAAGGAGTGTTATCTCTGAAGCCAGCAAAACCAGCACTAGAACATCAAGCCAAGTAGTCCTTCATCAAGATGTAACTCAGCGTTTGGAGCAAGAAAGGATAACTCAAATTGTATTTGAACTTTTATCCCATGGAGATGGAGGTTCTCTCCTTATTTATAATAAGCTTTGATGGGTGCAGGTGCATTCACTTTTTTGCCCACTAGATGCAGAGATCCCTCATACAGCATACACACATTGCTATAGCTTGACATGGCGAACTTGTTGATGAACTAAATGCAGGTATTTTCATGTTATTTAGTTGTATTTTGGATTAAATGGACTAAGATATTGAAGGCTGTAACAATTTTTTTTTACAAATTTGTCTGAAAAGAAGGGCTTCCATTCCTACCGCGGCGGTAAATTAAATGAGCCCGATCAAGACATGCATTACCGAAATTATGTTTGAGTGAAGCTCAAACCAATTCATTTAAATTTTAAGCTGAACTTGAGCTACTCACGAACCAATAAATTAACAGATCTAGCAAGAGCATGAATAATTATATATAAATATCAAAATTATAATCCCTTTACATATAAATTATATTGCTATAAAAATTCATGTAAATAATATTATTATATTCAATACTTACAATATAAAATAATTCTATTTACCTAATAATTAAAATAATCTATATATTACATGTTAATCAGTCATTTATTCTTCTTTCAAGCATATACGGTTGAACTGAGCTCAAATAAGCCAAACTCAGCTTTGACTTTGATGGGAGAAATATTGGACGCCTCGACCTTGGACCAGATTTTTCCTTTGACCTCAGATGTAAGCCGAAGAGAACAACCTCGGTCCCAATTGAGAAGTAGACCAACCGAAGTGAGTTACCTCGGCCCCGATCGAGGAGTTAATTGGCGCGAGTCGACAAGGACTGACAACCCTAACAACTGATAACCATGGTATCTCGCAGTTGCGGCAACACCACACCCTGTGCCAGACCTGCGCCGCACACCGCCCACGCAGACTGGCGCCCATGCCTCAACTATGCGATCGACCGTTGCCTGGCCATCATTGCACGCCATGCTCAGGTAACGACAAAGCTGGCTCCTCTATACAAGAAAAACAACCCGAAAGACCTGAGGTACGCAATACGCACACAACCTTTCTCATAGAGCCCTCACTCTACTGAAGTTCTCTCCCTTCACACTGTTGCATCTCGATTATGACTTAGGCATCATAGGGTCCCCCCACTGAAAGTTCTCCGAAAAGTGGACTTTTTGCAGGCTACACATGGAGGAGATCCATCCCCCACACCTCCTTTTGCCTGCTTAACTCGTCTCCAGCCAATCCCCGGGTTGTCCAAGTTGCGCTCTGACCTTAGCCTAGTTTTGGCGACAATAGATTGGTGTTAAAAAAAGGGCCTACCAGCCCCAACAACATCGATATCCATTGAAGGGAGAGAATCAATATGAAGATGAGAGGAGCCCGCAGCGTGTCGCCAGCAACATCGACATCCATTGAAGGGAGAGAATCAACATGAAGATGAGAGGAGCACGTAGCATGTCGCATGCTTCACAACGACACGCTCCGACCTCCCGAGCGTTGTTGCAGAGCTCGAAACCTGCTTCGTTAGAACACCCCATTGCTCCTATAGACAATGAGCAGTTCAACCTGCTCACTCAACAAGTGCAGGTGTTGGCCATGGTAGTCCAGGACTTATAGCAGACAATGGTGCGACCAAAAATGGTCCAGCTGAAATCCAGGTGGCCTAGCCACCACTCTCAGTCGCCAGTGCACGACATATATCTGGTCAGCCACTACTACAAATGACAAGACCTGGAGTAGTTCCATTAGAGCCGACGTACTTCGCATAGTAGTCTCGACCAGAATGGAAAACGACACACTCCAAGCTCCTATTTCGGTGGGGACTCCATCGAGAGCCTCTCGTCTATTTGCCTCATGGAGTCGCCGCCCTAGTGATAGGCCGACCTCGATAGGAGAATCGAGAAAATAGGCCGGCAAATTCAGATCCTCAGAGAATAGGCTCCAGAGGCAAATAATGACTTCAACTTCTCTTCAGAGCCCTCTTCTCCTGGTGTATCATGAAGAAACCAATTCCACCTCGATTTAAAATGCCCCAGGTGGAGCCGTACGACAGCACCACCGATCCTCTCAATCACCTAGAGAGCTTCAAGGCTCTTATGATGCTGCACGGAGCCACCGATGTCGTGCTTTGCAAGGCGTTCTCTACGACACTTCCAAGGCGGCTCAGTTCTGATTCTCCGGGCTTCGGCCTGATTTCATCCACTCGTTTGAGCAGCTCGCTCAACTCTTCACAACCCACTTCGCCACCAACCGGAGATGATGTTGCGGTTCAGATGTGCGATTCGATGGTATTCTATTAATGAAATATTATGCTGCTCATGGGGACAAGTACTCCATCAAAATTCGATGGTATTCTATCAATGAAATATTATGCTGCTCATGGGGACAAGTACTCCATCAAACTGCTTATGAGGAATTATACTCTTTATGAGTTAGCAGTGTATCGGGGGCTTTATAATCCATAGGGTGGGAATCAAATCGAAAAGGAAGGAGTCAATCAAAGAAGAAGGAATAACTTATTATGGAGAGAGAAGGCACGATCGGTTGAAGTTCATATTCAAGCAGGAAGAGAAATAGTCCCTTAGGGATTATGTCAGCTGCTTCAATGTGGTGATGCTAGAGGTCCGTGACTTGGATCAGTCGGTCTTGATGTATGCGATGAAGAACGGCCTGCGACCATCAAGATTTCTCTTCTCGCCAGAAAAGCATTTTTTCATCTACTTTGTAGAAAAGTTAGCATCGGCCCAAAAATATGCACACACCGAAGAAACCATGGCTTCTCGCCGCAAGTATGCTGGAGGGAGAGCCCCCCAAGAAAGCAAGAGAGGGCATAAGGAGTGAAGAGAACCGAGGAGTGCTTCACCTTAGTGCAAGGGGGATTCGCAATGGTGCAAGAGTCCTCTTCGAAAGTTCGAGAGGTATACCCCTCTCACAACCTAAAGGGCTTAGATCCTCATGAAAATCGAAGGACGAGGTTATCTACGCCCTCCACATCGGATGAAGGGCCTGACAACCAAGAGAGGCAAGAAAAAGTACTGCTGCTTTATTGAGACTGCGACCACGATACCGTAGAGTGCGTTCAACTCAAGAAAAAAAAATCAAAGCACTCATTCGGCGCAAGTCTCTAGACCGATATGTGTGCCCACGGTAGGAGTAAGAAGCACCCACTTCGGCCTCTAATATGCCGACCTCGGGACTGGCCAACAATCACTCGATAGCAGGCATCATCAATACGATTGCTGGCAGGCTTGCCAAAGCCCCCAAGTGCCTCGAATAGCCGAGCTCCTCAAAAAAAAAGAAAAAAAAACCAACCATGGGGCCACCATGAGTCATACAGGTAGGGAGCAGGTCATGGGGCCCAGGGGGCAATGAAACATGTCCCATGCTCATCGGACCTAATGGAGGAATTACGGAGCATGCCCTATGGTTAGAATCCCCCACTTCGAATAATGAAACTAAGTGTAAGGCGCTCAACACAAGACTCAAACCTTCAGAGGATCTTGAAATTCAGCAATTGAAAGAGTTCGGCGAACCTCGATGGTGCCTCGATTCTGCGGGCTGGGAACTACAACAACCTAGCACCTAATTATCAGTAAGATCCAATGTATTCCGAGCATATCTCTAATGAAAAACCCTCTTGTTATGTTTCTATCTTCAGATTGAATGCCATGGCAAGCATATTCGACTTGGAATACCCCGGGGATGCAGGGACCCCAATAAAGGAGACACCTTGAGGACGCATGGGCCCTCCCTAAATCAAGTTGGCTCGGGATCCCTCCAAGACTCTATTTCGAAGATGAACGAAGGCGCTGACCTCTTAAAGACCGAGCCCACTCAATTTTTTCTAGTAAACAATCCCAAAGATGCCTCCAAAGTCAACCAACCTCTTTAAGTCGAAAATGGCCTGAGTAGAAGAACTGGCCGCTGCGTTGAAGGCTTGACGAGTCAACAAATCTCTTTAGGTCAGGAATGGCTCGAGCAGAAGAATTGGCCACTGCACCGAAGGCTTAATGGCTCAACCAACCTCTTCATGTTTGAAATAGGAGAGTCGGTTGCCGCGCCGAAGGCTCAACGAGTCAACCGACATCTTCAGGTAGGGAATGGCTCGAGTAGGAGAACCGACCACTGTGTCGAAGGCTCACGGGTCAACTGATTTATTCAGGCCGGGAATGGCCCAAGCAGAAGAACCGTTCACTGCTCCGAAGGCTTGGTGCACCAAACGAACTCTTTATGTTAAAAATGGCCAAGCAGAAAATTGAGCCCACTCAGATTTTCTCTAGTAAACAATTCCAGAGATGCCTTCAGAAGAATACTCCGGAGATGAAAAAATCGAGCCCACTTGGATTTTTTCTAGTAGCCAACCCTAGAGATGCTTTCGGAAGCATACTCCGAAGATGAAAAAACTAAGACCACTCAAATTTTCTTTGGGAGCAAATCCCAAGGATGCCTCGAGGAGCATACTCCTGAGATGAGAAGACTAGCCGCCACGCCAAAGGCTCAGCAAGCCAGTCGACCCTTTAGTTCGAAAATGACTCAAGCAGAAGATCATTGCGTCGAAGGCTTAGTGTGCTAACCGACCCCCTTAGGTCGAGAATGGCCCAAGCAAGAGAACCAGCCGTTGCGCCAAAAGCTTGGCATGTCAACCAACCCCTTTAAGTCGAGAATGGTATGGGCAAGAGAATCGGCCGTCACGTCGAAGGCTCGATGAGTCGACCGATCTCTTTAGGTCGAGAATGGCTCAAGAAGAAAAACTAGCTCCTGCGTCGAATGCTTGGCGTGCCAATTGACCTCTTCAGGTTTGAAACGGAGTAGAAGACAAAGCCCAATCGGAATTCTCCAGAAACCAAACTTTAGAAAAATCACTGAAGAGCCTAAGACAAGCTAAAGCTCCACGACTAGGATGGTTCGGTGGGATGATCTGAACTCAAATAGAGAAATAAACAAACACAAGTAAAGGCCGAAGTCAGGTAGTCTAGGAAGTTTTTTACTTTTGTTATCTTTTAGCATGTGTGCATGCGTGCCTATGTATATATATATTGAGCTCGGCCGAGCCCGAACAAAAGGAACTACACAAAAGATCAAAGCTTGGGGCGATGATCTGAACTTAAGCAAAAGTAAATAGGAAGGATGACAATCGAAGTCAGGTACTTCAAAATTTTTTTTATTTTCAGTCTTTCTACATATACGTTTGACCTCAGCGGAAACAGAACAAAAAGAGCTACAGTGAAAGACCGAGCCTTGGTGCAAACTCATACAAAGAGCAAACAACAACACGATGCAAACCAAGACCGAAGTCAAATCTTTATGAAGATCCTTGCCTGCAAGGTCGTCGCCCGAGTGGTCGGATCCTCGGACGCGATCTGCAACATCAAAACGAAGATCCAGGACAAGGAGGGCATCCCCCCAAATCAGCTCCTTTGCCTCTCCTCCTTGGCCCATTCACCATTGCCACCGCCGACCTCGACATCTTCACAGACTCTGAGGTCGCCGCTTTCATCGCCACCTTCGCCACCCCCGTCATCATCATCGTCGTCGTCAAGACTGAAGAAGTCTATTACCAAAAAAAGCTGTTGTGCTCGAGCTTAGCATTCTGCGAAGCCCTTCTCAAAGGCATCAGCATCCTCCATCTTCGGCGATGCTTCAGGAAGACCATCCGGCATATTTAACACCCCTGACAAAGGTCTCGCCCTCAATTGAGGTGATTGCCCGACTTCCATTGCCCGAACTGAAATATAGTTAGGTCTCAAAAATGAGATGCAAGCGATAGAGAAAATATTAGACACCTCGATCTCGAACCAGATCTTCTTTTTAATATCGGATGTAAGCCGAAGAGAACAACCTCGGCTCCAGCAAAGCAGCAGACCAGTCGAAGTGAGTTACCTCAACCCTAGCCGAGAAGCTAATTTGCATAGTCAATAAGGACTGACAATCCCAATAGCCGTCAGCCTTGGCATCCCATAGTTGCGGCAACACTATGCCCTGTGCCAAATCTGCGCCACACGCCGCCGACCGCCCATGCAGACTGGCACCCATACATTGGTCATGCGACCAATTGTTAGATGTACGCCCTAGAAGCCAATTTGGCTGACACATTGTTGATTCTAGGGACATAATTTTGTACTTGACTATTTATTATTGAATAAATAAAAGGCATCTTTTCATTCATATTGTTTATGTGTCTATGAATCGTCCAAGAAATTAATAAGATGATGATACATATTCTCAAGAGTTGAGAATTTGAGCCATGTATCATTGGTGATTAATTTCTAAATGCTCCTGATCAATGGATCATCACGAGGACGGTGATCGATCCGATCAGTGCACAGATCACCTTCCTTCTGGATGGACGAGACTTGAGTCCACAGTGTAGAGACACTGAAGTGATAGTGCAGGTGCTTGTTAGAGAACAAGGGTACTGAGCGTGACCAAGACAAGAAGTCACTTGGATGTCTATCCACTCGTCAGTGACTTGCTTGATGTTGCAGTAGTGTGACTGGTCCTTTGACCTGCGGTGCTTCGGCTACTCACAGTGAGGTTATTGTAGTTTGACTGCATACATACATGGTCTCTAGCCATATGGGTCCATGCAGTGTAGATTGGCTGCAGTAAGTTCACTGTAGGAGTAGGGTATGCACCTATAAGGAATCTATCGACCTTGATAGAAGAGGAGTGATCCTATGTGATTTGTTAGACTGAGTTCTAAGACCTTGGCCAGGGCAGTAATATAAAGTGGAAAAAGAGTTTTCCATTAGCGAACTCAAGTCGAATAAATCTTGACATATGACAGACGATGGGGTTTGACGAGTTGTCCATGACCTCCGTCCTGTAGGGATCCACGATAGTAGGACTGTATCACATGTTAACTGCACCTAGAGGTTCATCATTCCATTCTGCTGGGTAGCCACTACATGCTGCTAGGTGTCACTGGTGGATGGTGGGACTCATAGGGATTATCTTGATGATCGATAAACCCTAATGAGTTGAGTTGGAATCGTTCCAACCCATTGAAAGGAGTTTTCAATGATATAGTGATAGAGATCACAATATATCTCACTACCAGTCAGAATAGAACCTATGGGGTCACACACACTAGAAGTATTGACCGATTCGATGGTTGAAATCGTGATTAGGAATCACAAAGAAATCAATTTGATTGATAGAAGTTGAAGAAGTGAACAAAGGGAATTAATTAATTAGACTTAAACACAAATCCTACTTCGGATAGGATTCCTAGAGTCCTAATTGGATTAGGGCTGGGAATCCTAGTTGGAGTAGGACTGGAATTCCTACTTAGAATAGGATTCCTACAATCCTAATGAGATTAGGAATTTTGAATTAAAATTGGATTCCTACTTGGAGTAGGATTCCTAGAAATCCTAATTGGATTAGGACTTCGGATTCAAATAAGAGTCCTAATTGGATTAGGACTAAAATTAAATACATCCTAATTAGATTAGGATTCTTTAAGTCTAAATTAATTATTAATCTAATGAATCAACATGACTCCTAATAGGATTAGGATTGAAGAGTTCAATTGAGTCATGATTCATTCAAGTCCTAATTGGATTAGGACTAGCGTAGATTGAACCAAATTTGGCTAATCCTAATTGGATTGGGATTAAACCATGAGAGAGGCACCTAATCCTCTTTGGAAGAGGATTAGGTTAACCAAGTAAGAGGGACATCAGCCCCTCTCACTTGGCTAGGGCGACATGAAGAAGCTAGGGCCGGCGCCCCCCCTTCTTAGGCAAGTTGTCATTGGAACTCCTAAAAGTTAGGAGCTCCAATCCCTTTATAAGGAGGACTAGGGGCCGGCGCCCTAAGCAATTGAATCCTCTTCTCCTTGCTGCCGCCACCCTCTCCCAACTCCCTGGTTCAGCCGCCAACAAGAAGGAAAAAGAAGAGAGCCTTGTCCGCCTCCTCTTCCTCCAATCCTTCTTCCAACGCGGGGAAAAGAAAGAAGGCTGCAGAAGCTGTGTTCTTCTTCCTTGAGTTCCTTCTTCCTCTTCCTCCTCTCAAGCACAATCAAGGGTTGATTGAAAGAGAGGAGATCAGCCATCAAAAGAAGTCTTTGCAAGGGAGCTAGCACCCCGGGAAGACAAGAAAGCTTTGATCGGTTCTCTACTTCGTGTGGATACCCGTAGAGGCCGGACGTTTGAACGGCTTCAAACGAACCCTCTTCCAAAACCACGAATTCAGATTTGCGGTGATCATCTACCCGCGCAAGGTGAAGATTTGATCTTCCTATTAGTTTTAAAAGTTTTAATTCTTACCTAATTACGAAAGGTCTCGAAACAACGTTCATGCGATGAACGTCGAACTCGTGCATGCCGATTCCGCTGCCATCTGAAAAATTTTTGAAATATCAGCGGCATGGGCGGATTTCCAACAGTGGTATCAGAGCCTAGGCTTCGTAGATTAAGGTAAGAATTAAATATCTAAAGGCTTATTAGATCTGAAAATTGAATGATCATGCATGCTGAAAAATTCTGCATGCAGATTTTTCAGGGGTGCTGATTTTTTGCATGCTGATTTTTATGTGATAAAAAGATGATTCTAAATGCATTGTTAATGGGATTACAAAGTTTAGAATCATGATTAGCATGATCAGCGACCTATGTCATGATACAATCAGTTAGTTTTCAGATCTGAAAATTATAATTGTTGCATACGGTGATGATCATAGGATTCAACCCCTTTTGGTATCAAATGTAATGACCTGCGATGTGATCTGCGATGTCATGTAATTTTTCAGATGCTTGCATGCATCTTATTTGATGTTTTGAGAGGCCTGCGTGCCTCCTAAAGGAGATGTAATTTATTTTTATTTTATTTTACATCTGGTTGTATTTCTGTGATGTGATGTACATCAACGATCAAGTTGAAGCAAAGGCATGAGATGAAAGGTGATCCAACCGGTTGATGGCGATGGGATCAAGGGTTGATCAAGGATCGAATCAAGGGGGCTTGGAACCAATTCAAGAGTTGAAGACCACTTGATCGATTGATGTGCATGTGCTTGTAATACGACCTAATTAGAATCCATGATCATCACCTAGTTAAAGTTTAGCTTTAATTTGATGCTGCGATTATAACTGCCTGTGATGTGCCGTTTGCATGTGATGTAAATGCGAGTCGGGTAGATAGGTTTACATGTGATGTAGCAAACCCAATTGAGACCTAAATCAAAACCTCCTCAATCAAGTCGAGAGTGAACCGACATGAGCAAGTCATATTAGATTAATTGATCTAATTGGTGTCTAGGAAAGCATGAAAGGTGGTTACTTAATTAGGACCTTACTCTCTGAGTAAGGGGAGCCTCCCACCTGCTTACCTGGCCAATTGTTCGATTACCTCTTATGAAGGGCTCAAGTTGCAAACACTAAGACCTGATTAACCAATATTAAGTCAATAGGTCTTCCACTGTAGTAGAGCTGCTAAGGCCTTTCTGATGTTGATTTGTCTCGGCTGGACACAGTGGTCAAGTTGCATCGGGGGGCTGGACCTCTCTATAGACATGAGATGTTGTAGGGTAAAGGTGGGGTTGGGCACCAATAACTGTTAGGTGAGGACCCAATGACGACTTTATTCCTACGGTTATACGGTGGGTCTGACTTAACTAAGAAATGGGACCAATAACTGTTAGGTGAGGTCTTCATGGCTTAGAGACCAAGTTACACTGCAACATGCTTGAGAAGCATTGTACAAGAGTTGTACACTCATCCATCTATGTGTCACCAATAACTGTTAGGTGAGGTGGCATGTAAATTGGTGGGACCGCAGTACCCACTAGAAACCCTAGTCGTGTGGGATTTCCGTTTTCCTACCAGGGGAGTGTGAGGAATTCGAGAAAATAGTGGGAGTTACATTTGTTCTAAAAGACCTTAGAACAGATTAGGATCAAGTACAAAAGTCTAACTAGAATCTTTACTCTCTGCAGATACAATGTCAGCTTCAAACCCTTTGACCCGTATTCTTGAGACCAACCGACTGACCGGAACCAATTACAAGGACTGGCTTAGAAATCTCAAAATTGTTTTGGACTGTGAGAAAATAGGCTATATACTCGATTCTGATATCCCCACACTACCAGCACGTCCTACTGATGTTCAGCGTGAGATGCATAAAAAGTGGTTGGATGATGACATTAGAGTAAAATGCTATATGATGGCATCTATGTCTAATGAACTCCAATGCCAGCATGAAAATATAAAGACTGCTAGGGACATATTGGCACACCTGCAAGAGTTGTATGGTGAGCAGAGTCGCACGGCTCGTTTTGAAGTGTCCAAGAGGCTTTTCAAAGCGAAGATGCGCGAAGGGCAGTCTGTCCATGATCACGGTCTGACCATGATCAAGGACCTAGAGGAGCTTGAGAAGCTCGGTATGGACATGCACAAGGAATTACAAGTGGATTTGATCCTACAGTCACTTCCTGATTCATTTGGTCAGTTTATAGTAAACTACCACATGAATAAGATTGAATGCACTAAGACTGAACTCATAAACATGTTGGTAACTGCTGAGGGAGCCTTGAAAGGTTCAAGGGGCAATGTCCTTGCTGCTGAGTTGACTTCTGGTTCCAAGAGAAAGTCTACTTGGAAGAAAAAGAAGCCTGCTAAGAAGCAGAAGAAAGACAAGAAGCCCAAGAAGGAAGTTCAAAAGAAAAAGGCTAACGACAAAGGAAAATGTTTCCACTGCAATGTCGAAGGCCACTGGAAGAGAAACTGTCCTTCATACCTCGAGAGCCTGAAGAACAAGAAAGGTGACATACCTTCAGAAGGTATAGACTTGCTCATATTTGAAACTAATCTAACGGTTTCTTCTACTTCTAGTTGGGTTATAGATTCTGGTTCTAGTGCTCATTTGTGCACTACCATGCAGGGTCTAAAGGAAAGTAGAAGGCTGGCGGAAGGTGCGGTAACCCTTCGGGTTGGCAACGGGGCAAAAGTTGCTGCTGTGGCTGTGGGCACCTACCATCTGCGACTACCGTCTGGATTTAGTTTAATACTTAGAGACTGCTATTATGTACCTGCTGCTAGCAGAAATTTGATTTCTGTCTCTTGTCTAGCACAGGAAGGTCATGTTTTTACATTTGACAAAGACTGCTGTTCTATTTATTTGAGAAATAAAATAGTCGCACGTGGTTTCATGATTGACAGTCTCTATCATTTACATATGGATGTATCTGTGAATGTTACCGAGCAAGATGTGAGTGCCAAAGGATCCAAAAGATCCAGAGATGAGATAAACCAAAGATATTTGTGGCACCTCAGACTTGGCCATATTGGAGAGGATAGGATGAACAAAATGGATAAAGATGGGCTTCTCGGCTCATTGACTTCCGAGTCATATCCAGTTTGCGAGTCCTGTCTTCAAGGAAAAATGGCTAGACTGCCCTTTGTAGGACATGGGGAGAGGACCACTGAAATACTTACCCTAGTACATACAGATGTATGTGGCCCATTCGATGTGCTAGCCAGGGGACGTTATTCTTACTTCATTACCTTTACCGATGATTATTCACGGTATGGGTATGTGTATCTTATGAGACACAAGTCTGAATCCTTTGAAAAGTTCAAAGAGTTCAAGAATGAAGTAGAAAAACAAACTGGAAAACCTCTTAAGGCTCTTCGATCAGATCGAGGAGGAGAATACCTTAGTGGGGAATTCCGGGACTATCTCAAAGAAAACGGCATAGTCTCACAATGGACACCTCCGGGTACACCTCAACTCAACGGGGTGTCAGAGAGGAGGAATCGGACCCTATTGGATATGGTCAGGTCCATGATGAGCTTCACTGATTTACCTATGTTCCTTTGGGGAGATGCCTTACTCACAGCGATTTATTTATTGAATAGAGTTCCCTCTAAATCCGTTCCTACCACACCGTATGAGATATGGCATGGTAAGAAACCAAGTCTGGGTCATCTCAAGATTTGGGGATGTCCGGCCCACGTCAAGAGACTACAGGCGGACAAGTTAGAGGCTAGGACCATAAGTGCTCGTTTTATAGGATATCCTAAAGAGTCATTAGGATACAATTTTTACGTCTCAGAGGATCACAATGTGTTTGTGAGCCGTCATGCCATCTTCTTGGAAAATCAGTTTATCCTTGATAGAGGCAGTGGGAGGAAAATTGAGCTTGAAGAGAAAGTCTCTGAAAAGCAACGAGTCATGGATCCTATTGAACCCATTCATACAGAGCCAGTACACAATGTCCCTCGACCACCTCGTAGATCTAGTAGGGTCTCCCATCCTCCCGATAGATACTTAGGTATACTAGAAGAGGATACCGAGGAAATGTTCCTAGTGGGAGATAGGGATCACATACAGGATCCCAAAACCTACAACGAGGCGATATCTGATATCGATTCCGAGAAATGGCTGGAAGCTATGAAGTCAGAGATAGACTCCATGCATTCCAACCAAGTCTGGACCTTAGTAGACCCACCAGAAGGTATTGTACCTATTGGATGCAAATGGATCTACAAAAGGAAGATAGGTTCGGATGGAGAGGTAGAGACCTATAAGGCAAGGCTTGTGGCGAAAGGGTATAGTCAGCGCGAAGGCATTGACTATCAGGAGACCTTTTCACCTGTAGCCATGCTAAAATCCATCCGAACATTGCTTGCCATTGCAGCATTTCATGATTATGAAATCTGGCAGATGGATGTGAAAACTGCTTTCCTGAATGGATATCTTGATGAAGATATCTATATGGAACAGCCTTTGGGTTTCACTTCTAGTGATGGAGATCACAAGGTCTGCAAGCTGCAAAGGTCCATCTATGGACTAAAGCAAGCCTCTCGGAGTTGGAACACTCGTTTCGATGATGCAATCAAAACGTTTGATTTCATCAAAAACGAAGAGGAACCATGTGTTTATAAAAAGGTTAGTGGGAGTGCTGTCGTTTTTCTCGTATTGTACGTAGATGACATTCTCCTGATTGGGAATGACATTCCCATGCTAACCTCGGTCAAGGTCTGGTTGTCAAAAGAATTCTCCATGAAAGACCTTGGGGAAGCATCCTATATTTTGGGAATAAAGGTCTATAGAGATAGATCTAAAAGGATGCTTGGCCTGTCACAGAAAATGTACATAGAGGAGGTGCTGAAGAGGTTCAGCATGGAAAACTCCAAGAGGGGTCTCTTACCCCTAAGGCATGGAATTCATCTCTCCAAGAAGATGTGCCCCAACACATCTGAAGAGATTCAACGCATGAGCAAGATTCCTTATGCATCGGCAATAGGAAGCCTCATGTATGCCATGCTATGTACACGACCTGATATAGCTCTTGCTGTGAGTGTCACAAGCAGATATCAGTCGAATCCAGGTGAAGAACACTGGACAGCTGTGAAGAATATTCTTAAGTACTTGAGAAGAACTAAAGATTTATTCTTGGTTTTTGGAGGATCATCAGAGTTAAAGGTAGAAGGGTACACAGATTCAGACTTCATGACTGATGTCGATGACAGGAAGTCAACATCTGGATACGTGTTCTTGTGCAATGGTGGTGCGGTGAATTGGAAGAGTTCTAAACAACCGATCATTGCTGATTCTACTATGGAAGCTGAATACATCGCCGCCTCTGAAGCTGCTAAGGAAGGCTTCTGGTTCAAGAAATTCATTGCAGAGTTGGATGTGATGACATCAGATGCCATAACACTCTACTGCGATAATAATGGCGCCATAGCCCTTGCTAAGGAGCCAAGGTCTCATCAGAAGTCTAAGCATATAGAGCGGCGCTTTCACCTCATACGCGACTATGTGGAGAAGAAATATGTAGAGGTGCAGAGAGTAGACTCCGCGGATAACGTGGCAGACCCGTTCACTAAGCAGCTGAGTCAGCAAAAGACTGAAGCCCACCTTGAGAAGATGGGCCTAAGATATATGACCAATTGGCTTTAGTGCAAGTGGGAGATTGTTAGATGTATGCCCTAGAAGCCAATTTGGCTGACACATTGTTGATTCTAGGGACATAATTTTGTACTTGACTATTTATTATTGAATAAATAAAAGGCATCTTTTCATTCATATTGTTTATGTGTCTATGAATCGTCCAAGAAATTAATAAGATGATGATACATATTCTCAAGAGTTGAGAATTTGAGCCATGTATCATTGGTGATTAATTTCTAAATGCTCCTGATCAATGGATCATCACGAGGACGGTGATCGATCCGATCAGTGCACAGATCACTTTCCTTCTGGATGGACGAGACTTGAGTCCACAGTGTAGGGACACTGAAGTGATAGTGCAGGTGCTTGTTAGAGAACAAGGGTACTGAGCGTGACCAAGACAAGAAGTCACTTGGATGTCTATCCACTCGTCAGTGACTTGCTTGATGTTGCAGTAGTGTGACTGGTCCTTTGACCTGCGGTGCTTCGGCTACTCACAGTGAGGTTATTGTAGTTTGACTGCACACATACATGGTCTCTAGCCATATGGGTCCATGCAGTGTAGATTGGCTGCAGTAAGTTCACTGTAGGAGTAGGGTATGCACCTATAAGGAATCTATCGACCTTGATAGAAGAGGAGTGATCCTATGTGATTTGTTAGACTGAGTTCTAAGACCTTGGCCAGGGCAGTAATATAAAGTGGAAAAAGAGTTTTCCATTAGCGAACTCAAGTCGAATAAATCTTGACATATGACAGACGATGGGGTTTGACGAGTTGTCCATGACCTCCGTCCTGTAGGGATCCACGATAGTAGGACTGTATCACATGTTAACTGCACCTAGAGGTTCATCATTCCATTCTGCTGGGTAGCCACTACATGCTGCTAGGTGTCACTGGTGGATGGTGGGACTCATAGGGATTATCTTGATGATCGATAAACCCTAATGAGTTGAGTTGGAATCGTTCCAACCCATTGAAAGGAGTTTTCAATGATATAGTGATAGAGATCACAATATATCTCACTACCAGTCAGAATAGAACCTATGGGGTCACACACACTAGAAGTATTGACCGATCCGATGGTTGAAATCGTGATTAGGAATCACAAAGAAATCAATTTGATTGATAGAAGTTGAAGAAGTGAACAAAGGAAATTAATTAATTAGACTTAAACACAAATCCTACTTCGGGTAGGATTCCTAGAGTCCTAATTGGATTAGGGCTGGGAATCCTAGTTGGAGTAGGACTGGAATTCCTACTTAGAATAGGATTCCTACAATCCTAATGAGATTAGGAATTTTGAATTAAAATTGGATTCCTACTTGGAGTAGGATTCCTAGAAATCCTAATTGGATTAGGACTTCGGATTCAAATAAGAGTCCTAATTGGATTAGGACTAAAATTAAATACATCCTAATTAGATTAGGATTCTTTAAGTCTAAATTAATTATTAATCTAATGAATCAACATGACTCCTAATAGGATTAGGATTGAAGAGTTCAATTGAGTCATGATTCATTCAAGTCCTAATTGGATTAGGACTAGCGTAGATTGAACCAAATTTGGCTAATCCTAATTGGATTGGGATTAAACCATGAGAGAGGCACCTAATCCTCTTTGGAAGAGGATTAGGTTAACCAAGTAAGAGGGACATCAGCCCCTCTCACTTGGCTAGGGCGACATGAAGAAGCTAGGGCCGGCGCCCCCCCTTCTTAGGCAAGTTGTCATTGGAACTCCTAAAAGTTAGGAGCTCCAATCCCTTTATAAGGAGGACTAGGGGCCGGCGCCCTAAAAATTGAATCCTCTTCTCCTTGCTGCCGCCACCCTCTCCCAACTCCCTGGTTCAGCCGCCAACAAGAAGGAAAAAGAAGAGAGCCTTGTCCGCCTCCTCTTCCTCCAATCCTTCTTCCAACGCGGGGAAAAGAAAGAAGGCTGCAGAAGCTGTGTTCTTCTTCCTTGAGTTCCTTCTTCCTCTTCCTCCTCTCAAGCACAATCAAGGGTTGATTGAAAGAGAGGAGATCAGCCATCAAAAGAAGTCTTTGCAAGGGAGCTAGCACCCCGGGAAGACAAGAAAGCTTTGATCGGTTCTCTACTTCGTGTGGATACCCGTAGAGGCCGGACGTTTGAACGGCTTCAAACGAACACTCTTCCAAAACCACGAATTCAGATTTGCGGTGATCATCTACCCGCGCAAGGTGAAGATTTGATCTTCCTATTAGTTTTAAAAGTTTTAATTCTTACCTAATTACGAAAGGTCTCGAAACAACGTTCATGCGATGAACGTCGAACTCGTGCATGCCGATTCCGCTGCCATCTGAAAAATTTTTGAAATATCAGCGGCATGGGCGGGTTTCCAACAGCTGCCCCTTGATCCAGTAACCCGACCCCGAGTCGGATATCTTTGGCTTCGCAGCCCGACCCCGAGTCGGCTGCCCCTTGATCCAGCAATCCGACCCCGAGTCGGATATCTTCGGCTTCGCAGCCCGACCCCGAGTCGGCTGCCCCTTGATCCAGTAACCCGACCCCGAGTCGGCAATCTCTCGACAACGACAGGCTGTTCCCCTGAAGCACGCCACGACCCTCTGTCCCTGCAACGGTCGTATCCGGCGCTGCTCCACGATCTCCTGTAACAGCCATACAAGGCGGAGCTCCACTACGCCCTGTCACGGCCGTACCTAGCGCTGCCCCACGACGCCCTGTAACGGCCATGTCAGTGGCAACTCCATCGTACTACACGATGACCAACCCCCCCCGAAGGACCCCCCAGCCTGATATATATGCTGCGGGGGGGGAGAAGGGGGGAGTGGTGGTGCGAGGCTTGCTTGCAGGTTTTCCGGTGGAAGGTGGAGCACAATCAACACCAACCAAGGCAACTCAGACGGAATCCCGTTCACACCGCTGTGCCAATCGTTCTCGGTTTGGACCACCAGCAACAGTTGGCGCTAGAAGGAGGGCCCGAATCTTAGAGCGATCGTAATGGCACGGCGAGGTGGTCGTGGAGCTTCCAATGCCTCCGGTCGCGGGGCCTCTCGCGCCTCCGGCCGGGAGGCTGCTGCGTCTCCAACACATTCTCAGCAACACTCCACCGTTCCACCCCCCATCCAGATGGTCGAAGCCGCTCAGTTCGACCAGTTAGCTCAGCAGGTTCGCACCCTCGCGGAGGCGGTGCAGAACCTGCAAGGTGTAATGTCTCGGGCGCCGCAGCGGGCCCAGGAGCCGCTGCTCCCTGAGCGCTCACCTGTCCTCCTTAACCCGCGCTCCTTCCTCTCCCATGGGGAGGAGCGTCGGCGCGAGGAAGATTCTCGAGCACGGTCCATTCTGCCGGGACCGTCCCATCGGAGCTGCACGGGGTACGAGAACGGGCTCGGGCGCGTTCCCAGACCCCCCAGTCCTCAAGGAACCCGCGCTCCAGTCGGTCCCCCTCTCGGTGCTCCTTGTCTCCCACCCATCGGTCGCGCTCCCTGGACCGGCGGGTGGACGATCTCCACCGACAACTCCAGGTCCTGAAGGGCCACTCTAAAGATCCCTTCGCCGACTTGGAGATCTCCTCCCAACCGGCGCTTGCCTCGAGGATCCTGCGGACCCCGAATCCGCCGGGGTTTAAAATGCCGGCGATCGAGCCCTATGACGGGGCGGCGGACCCGCGGGATCACATCGAGAGTTTCAGGACCCTTATGCTCCTCCACGGAGCATCAGGTCCTCTCCTCTGTAAGGCTTTCCCGGCGACCCTCCGTGGCCCGGCAAGGGCGTGGTTCGCCGGCTTGGAGGCTAACTCGATCCAGACCTTCGATCAGTTTACCCGCCTCTTCATCACCCATTTCGCCGTCAGTAGCCGGCGGCGACTGGTCTCCGACTCCCTCTTTGATGTCCGGCAAAACGAGGGAGAAAGCTTGCGGGATTATCTTACCCGCTTCAACAAGGCTACGTTGGAAGTCCGGAACCTGAGCCAGGAGGTGGCTCTTTCAGCCCTGAAGCGTGGCTTCCGAAAGGGCAGACTCACCTTTTCCCTGGACAAACGCCTGCCGCGGAGTTTCCCGGAGCTGTTGTCCCGGGCGAACCAGTATGCGGACGCCGAGGAGGCGGCCGCCCACCGGAGCAAGGAGGCCGCCGAGATCCCTCCAAAGCTCGGGAAGAAAAGGCGAAAAGAGGCACGCCAGGGGAGGAGCCCGACGCCTCAGCGTCGGCGCAGAAGCCTGTCGCCGGCGAGGAACCACGGCGCCCTACGCCCTCGTTCTCCGCCCCGACGTTTCAACCGGTACACTCCTCTTCTGACTCCCCGGGCCCAGATCCTCATGGAAATCAAGGGGCGGGAGGACCTCCCGATCCCGAGACAGATGAAGAAGATCCCTGGGAGGAGGCCCTCTCGGGCGTACTGTGAGTACCACCGGGACCACGGCCACGACACCGAAGACTGCTTCCAGCTTCGGGACGAGATCGAGGCTCTCATCCGCCGAGGGCGTCTTGGTCGATATGTGAACGACCGACGTCCCCCCGCAGACTCGCGTCCGGCCGACCCGGCCCCTCCGGAGCCTCGGGAGCAGAATCGACCCGCCGCGGGCGTGATCCATACTATTACTGGGGGCTGCCCCCGGCCCGAGAGGAACGCGGGGGGCTCGACTGAAGCATCAAAGGCAGCCGTCGCAAAGAGGCAGAGGGTCGGTAATGTAATCACTTTTTGTGATGAAGATGTAAAGGGGGTTCAGACCCCCCACGACGACGCCATGGTGATCTCCCTCACTATGGCAAACTATGATGTAAGGCGTGTTCTTGTGGATAGTGGAAGCTCAGCTGATATTTTGTTTTACGAGGCCTTCCAAAAGATGAGCTTGTCCAGACAATTGTTGCACAAAACATCCACCCCCCTCATAGGATTCACTGGAGACGCTGTCTCGGCCGAAGGTGTCGTTGAGCTGCCTGTGACTGCGGGCGTTGCACCCGCAGAAGCTACGGTGCGGCTCGGGTTCTTGGTCGTCCGTGTTCCCTCGGCCTACAACGCTATCCTCGGACGACCCGGACTGAACGCCCTTCGCGCGGTGGTCTCAACATACCACTTGCTCATGCGGTTCCCCACGGCGGCCGGGATTGGAGAGGTCCGAGGTGACCAACCGACCGCAAGGCAATGTTTCCTAGCAACTCTCAAAGGGAAGAAGCCCGTAGAAGCCTTAAGCGTCGAGTCCCTCGACGCCAGAGACGAGGTGGCCTTGCGGCACGGGGAGCCGGCCGAAGGTGTGATCGAAGTCCCCCTCGAGGAAGGTCGCCCGGACCGGACGGTCCGGGTCGGCACCAATCTCGACCCGGGAGCTCGGGCTCGGTTGGTGGAATTCCTCCGAGCCAACGCCGATGTATTTGCCTGGTCGGCGGCCGATGTACCTGGGATCGACCCGGAGGTCATTTCTCACGCCCTCAACGTCGACCTAACCCACCGACCAGTAAAGCAGAAGAAGAGACACTGTGCCCCGGATCGGATCCGAGTGGTCGATCAGGAGGTAGACAAGCTCTTGGAGGCAGGATTCATAAGGGAGGTCAGCTACCCCGAATGGCTGGCAAATGTCGTACTTGTCCGAAAGGCGAGCGGAAAGTGGAGGATGTGCGTCGACTACACCGACCTGAACAAGGCATGCCCCAAGGATAGCTTTCTGCTTCCGCGGATAGACCAACTGGTCGACGCGACTTCCGGATATCAGCTGCTGTCTTTCATGGACGCCTTCTCCGGCTACAACCAGATAATGATGGCTCCACAGGACGAGGAGAAAACTGCCTTTATAACAGACCGGGGGCTGTACTGTTACAAGGTAATGCCCTTCGGTCTGAAGAATGCTGGCGCCACTTACCAACGCCTCGTCAACAAAATCTTCAAAGAGCAAATCGGCCGGAACATGGAGGTGTACGTGGACGATATGCTGGTGAAGAGCCGCCATGCAGACCAGCAACACTTTGTATTTCAATAATTTCTGGTTACAACGGCGTGCTCGTGTGATTACAAGGAATTCCCAGAGGGGAATTAGGGTGTAAAGAAAGTAAAGAAGAGGTGGAGACTCCGAGGAGCTGAAGATCTGGGGTCCCGAAACCTCCATCTGAAGCGGTTGCAATCCCGTCGGAAGTGGGTGCTTCCAACCGGAGGCGCCATCGGCGTCTCACGAAAGAGACGAAGAGCCGGCGTGGATGAAGAAGAAGTGGACGAAGGAGAAGTCCACACTGCCTCCAACCGGAGGCGCCATCCACGCCCCACGAAGAGGACGAGGAGCCGCCGCAGACGAAGCTCCCGCTGCCTCCAGGGGAATGCCACCTCCAAGGGATATTCCGGTCCTCCCCAGTGTTAGGGGAGAGAAGGAATACAAGGGGGAAGAGCGTATGGAGGCGCGGTCCCGGATCAAGCACCTGGTGCGGAGCTCAATCGGGAGGCCGAACTTCAAGGAGGGGAGACGTGATCCCGGATGAAACGCCTAGAGCGGAGTTCCGCCGGGAAGAACCTCCTTGTTGATCCCAGATGAAACGGCTAGTTGGCGGAAGTCGCGAAGGGCGCGCCTCCCGTTCCTTCGGCAGGGGTCTCTCAACCATGCGCCGGAGAGGAGGCCCACGATCCATGGCAACCTGAACAGCTCCGGCTTGGCAGGCTCCATCGCACTTGCACCTATATTTATAGCCAAACTGCGGCCCCCCGGTCGTTCCGATACGGGTGGCTCCAATAAATGCGGGCGCATTGAATCCGGAGCCGATCCGGCTCTCAAGGCGTATCTTCCCGCGATTTCCTAAGCGTCATTCTCCTTAATCGCATTTTTTGTGCAGGACACTTCGGGTGGCCTGTACACCCTAGGGTCCACGTATCTCCGCTCGCGGTCCCAAGCCGCATCCGCCTCGAAGGAACGCGCGTATCGCGAATCCGCTTAAACTGACAACTCCTCGCAAGAGCAGAACTGCGCGAGTGCCGATTTCCCAGGTGAACCCCTTAATTAGCACTCTAATGCCCCATCTGGTAGGTTCCCCAGGCGCCGACGCTTGGAGAGGAGGAGAAATTACAATCCAGCTGGCCATGAAGAATCCCGCGCGGCGTGCGAGCGATAGGCGCCCACGACCAGCGAGCGACATTTTCCGAGGCTCGGCCCTTGCGATGCCAGCATAACCCGATGATCATCCGAGCAGGACTAGCCTTGAAGCCCCGACCAGGTCGCCTCGCTTGCGCCCAGCCTTGCCGACCAACGAGCGGAATTTTCCCGAGGCGTCGGCCCATGATGCCAGGCTAACCCGATGATCATCCCGGGAGCAGAACTAGCCTGAAGCCACCGACCGTTCGCCTCGGCTTGCGCCAGCCTTGCGACCAGACGAGCGGAATTTCCCGAGGCTCGGTCCTCTGGTGATGCCAGGCTAAACCCGCATGATCATCCGGGAGCAGACTAGCCTGAAGCCAGCCGACCGGTCGCCTCGGCTGCGCCAGCCTTGGCCGACCAAACAGCGGAATTTCCCGAGGGCTCGGCCCTTTGGATGGCCAGGGCTAACCCGATGATTCATCCGGGAGGCAGACGTAGCCTGAAGCCCGACGGTCGCCTCGGCTTGCGCCAGCTTGGCCGACCAGACGAGCGGAATTTCCCGAGGCTCGGCCCTTGGATGCCAGGCTAACCCGATGATCATCCCGGGAGCAGACTAGCCTGAAGCCCCGACCGGTCGCCTCGGCTTGCGCCAGCCTTGGCCGACCAACGAGCGGAATTTCCCGAGGCTCGGCCCTTGGATGCCAGGCTAACCCGATGATCATCCCGGGAGCAGACTAGCCTGAAGCCCC
>NW_024069209.1:0-60726 GCF_009389715.1 Phoenix dactylifera
GTCTAATGGATTAGGACTAGCATGGATTGAACCCAATTGATTCATGATTTGGTTAAAGCCTAATAGAATTAGGACTTAGCCATAAGAGGGACACCTAATCCTCCTTAGAGGAGGATTAGGGCATCACAAGAAGGAGGGATCACGCCCCTCCTCCTCTCCTTGTGTCCGGCATGAAGAGAGGGGCCGGCGCCCCGTTCTTATGGAATTAACTCTAGGGCTCCTAGATTGTAGGAGCCCTAGATGGCTATATAAGAGGAGGCAAGGGACCGGCGCCCTAATGCACTTGAAGCCCTCCTCTTGCTGCCGCCACCCTCCCCTCTCCTCCCTTGGTTCAACCGCAAGCAAGGTGCAAGGGAAAGAAGAGCTTGGCAACATCCCTTCTTCCTCCTCTTGGCTTCAACGCATGAGAAAAGAAGAAGGCTGCGAAGGGCTTTGATCTTCTTCATCCTTCTTCTTCCTCCTCTCAAGTGCAATCAAGAGTTGATTGAAAGAGAGGAGATCAGCCATCAAAAGAAGTCTTTGCAAGGGAGCTAGCACCCCGGGAAGACAAGAAAGATTTGATCGGTCCTCTACTTCGTGTGGATACCCGTAGAGGCCGGACGTTTGAACGGCTTCAAGCGAACCCTCTTCCGAAAACCACGAATTCAGATTTGCGGTGATCATCTATCCGCGCAAGGTGAAGATCTAATCTTCCTAATGGTTTTAAAAGTTTTAATTCTTACCTAATTACGAACGGTTCATGAAACAACGTTCATGCGATGAACGTCGATCCCGCACATGCCTCTTCCGCTGCCATCTGATTTAATTTTTGAAATATCAGCGGCATGGGCGGGTTCCCAACAATGCTATGTACACGACCTGGTATAGCTCTTGCTGTGAGTGTCACAAGCAGGTATCAGTCAAATCCAGGTAAAGAATACTGGACAGTTGTGAAGAATATTCTTAAGTACTTGAGAAGAACTAAAGATTTATTCTTGGTTTTTGGAGGATCATCAGAGTTGAAGGTAGAAGGATACACAGATTCAGACTTCATGACTGATGTCGATGATAGGAAGTCAACATCTGGATATGTGTTCTTGTGCAATGGTGGTACGGTGAATTGGAAGAGTTCTAAACAACCGATCATTGCTGATTCTACTATGGAAGCTGAATACATCGCCGCCCCTGAAGCTGCTAAGGAAGGCTTCTGGTTCAAGAAATTCATTGCGGAATTGGATGTAATGTCATTAGATGCCATAACACTCTACTGCGATAATAACGGCACCATAGCTCTTGCTAAGGAGCCAAGGTCTCATCAGAAGTCCAAGTATATAGAGCGGCGCTTCCATCTCATACGCGACTATGTTGAGAAGAAGTATGTTGAAGTGCAGAGAGTAGACTCCGCGGACAACGTGGCAGACCCGTTCACTAAACAGCTAAGTCAGCAAAAGATTGAAGTCCACCTTGAGAAGATGGGACTAAGATATATGACTGATTGGCTTTAGTGCAAGTGGGAGATTGTTAGATGTATGCCCTAGAAGCCAATTTTGGCTGACACATTATTAATTCTAGAACATAATTTGTACTTGACTTTATTATTATTGAATAAATGAAAGGCATCTTTTTCATTCATATTATTATTGTGTCTGTGAATCGTCCAAGGAATTAATAAGACGATGATGCATATTCTCAAGAGTTGAGAATTTGAGCCATGTATCATTAGTGATTAATTTCTGAACGCTCCTGATCGATGGATCATCACGAGGACGGTGATTGATCCGATGAGATCAGTGCACAGATTACTTTCCTTATGGATGGACGAGACTCGAGTCCACAGTGTGGCGACACTGAAGTAATAGTGCAGGTGCTTGTTAAGAACAAGGGTACTGAGCGTGACCAATACAAGAAGTCACTTGGATGTCTATCCACTCGTCAGTGACTTGCTTGATGTTGCAGTAGTATGACTGGTCCTTTGACCTGCGGTGCTTCAGCTACTCACAGTGAGGTTATTGTAGTTTGACTGCACACATACATGGTCTCTAGCCATATGGGTCCATGCAGTGTAGATTGGCTGCAGTAAGTTCACTGTAGGAGTAGGGTATGCACCTATAAGGAATCTATCGACCTTGATAGATAAGGAGAGATCCTATGTGATTTATAAGACTGAGTTCGTAAGACCTCGGCCGGGGCAGTATGCACAGTGGGGAAAGAGTTTTCCACTCTCGAACTTAAGTCGAATAAATCTTCACATATGACAGACGATGGGGTTTGACTTGTTGTCCATGACCTCCGTCCTGTAGGGATCCACGATAGTAGGACTGTATCACATGATAACTACACCTAGAGGTTCACCATTCTATTCTGCTGGGTAGCCACTACATGCTGCTAGGTGTCACTGGTGGATGGTGGGACTCATAGGGATTATCTTGATGATCGATAAACCCTAATGAGTTGAGTTGGAATCGTTCCAACCCATTGAAAGAAGTTTTCAATGATATTGTGATAGAGATCGCAATATATCTCACTACCAGTCAGAATAGAACCTATGGGGTCACACACACTAGAAGTATTGACCGATCTGATGGTTGAAAAGTAATTATGAATCACGAGTAATCAATTTGATTGATAATAAGTTGAAGAAGGAACAATGGGAATTGATTAATTAGACTTAAAACACAAATCCTACTTAGAGTAGGATTCCTAGAGTCCTAATTGGATTAGGACTGGGAATCCTATTTGGAGTAGGACTGGGATTCCTACTTGGAGTAGGATTCCTACAATCCTAATTAGATTAGGATTTTGAATTCATTTTTGGATTCCTACTTAGAATAGAATTCCTAGAAATCCTAATTGGATTAGGACTTCGGATTCAAATAAGAGTCCTAATTAAATATGGACTAAAATCAAATATGTCCTAATTTGGATTAGGGTTTCTTAAGTCACAATTAATTATTAATCTAATAAATCAATAAGACTCCTAATGGGATTAGGATTGAAGAGTTCAATTAAGTCAAAATTGATTTAAGTTCTAATTGGATTAGGACTTACCTAGATTAGATCCAAATTGGTTCACCCTTGGGCTAAGCCTAATTGGATTTAGGCTTGACCACATTAGGGCATTCCAAACCCTACTAAATGTGGATTAGGGTTTACCAAGAGGGAGGGGCGCAAGCCCCTCCCCTTTTTGCTTCCTTGGTGCGGCATGAAGAGAGGGGGCCGGCGCCCCCTCTTAGGAAACTAGTCTAGGGCTCCTAAGTTGTACGAGCCCTAGATGCTTTATAAAGAGGTGAAAAGGGGGCTGACGCCCTAAGCATTGATCTCCTCTCCTCCCAGCCGTAGCCACCCTCTCCCCTCTCCTTGTTTCATCCGCAAGCAAGAAGAAAAGAAGAAGAAGCCTTGGCGGCCTCCTCCCCTTCCCTTCCTTCATCCAACGCAGGGAAAAGAAAGGCTGCAGTAAGGGTTTTGGTTGTTCTTCAAGATCCCTCCTTCTTCTTCCTCCTCTCAAGCACAATCAAGGGTTGATTGAAAGAGAGGAAATCAGCCATCAAAAGAAGTCTTTGCAAGGGAGCTAGCACCCCGGAAAGACAAGAGAGCTTTGATCGGATCACTGCTTCGTGTGGATATCCGTAGAGGCCGGACGTGTGAACGGCTTCATACGAACCTTCATCCTAAAACCACGAACTCCAGTTTGCGGTGATCATCTACCCGCACAAGGTGAAGATCTGATCTTCCTAAAGTTATTAAAAGTTTTTAATCCTTACCTAACTACGAACGGTTATCAAACGACGTTCATGCGATGAACGTCAATCCCGCACATGCCCCTTCCGCTGCCATCTGATTTTGTTTTGCAATATCAACGGCATGGGCGGGTTCTAACATCTTCAAGGCAAAGATGCGTGAGGGGCAGTCTGTCCACGATCATGGTTTGACCATGATAAAGGATTTGAAGAAGCTTAAGAAGCTCGGCACGACCATGCACAAGAAATTGCAAACGGATTTGATCCCACAATCCCTTCTAGCTTCATATGAACAGTTTATAGTAAATTACCATATGAACAAGATTGTATGCACCAAAGCAGAATTGTTAAATAAATTGGTAACTACCTTAGGGACCTTGAAGAGTTCAAGGGGGATCGTTCTCACTGTCGAGTTGGTTTCTACTTCCAAGAAAGAGTCTATATGGAAGAAGAAGAAGCCTGCGAAGAAGCAGAAGACTGAGAAAACGCCAAGTAAGGAAGTTCCAAGAAAAAGGCCAATTGCAAGGAAAAGTGTTTTCATTGCATCATGGACGGCTATTGGAAGAGGAACTGTCCTACATACATGGGAAACATAAAAAACATGAAGGGTGACAAACCTTCAGAAGGTATGTCAGATATGCTCAGGATACTTAGGGACTGTTACCTGTTGCTAGCAGAAATTTGATTTCTGTATTTTGTTTAGCATAGAAAGATTTTTATAAGACTACTGTTTCATTTATTTGAGACATAAATTAGTTCAACGTGGTTTTATGATTGACATTTTCTATCACATACATATGGATGTATCTGTGAATGTATCTGAGCAAACAGTCAATACCATAGGATCTAATAGATCCAGAAATGAGATAAATCCAAAATATTTCTGGCACCTCAGGCTTAGCCATATAGGAGAAGACAGAATAAACAAATTGGAGAAACATGAGCTTTTTGGCTCATTGACTTTCGAGTCATATTTGTTGCCCAAGGTGACAACCCAAGAGGGGGGGTGAATTGGGTTTTCTAAAAATTATGTTCCCTAATTTTTACTTTGAATAGAATGCAGCGGAATAATAGGATGTTATTTACTTAAGCTCTAGGCAATTACAAGTAAAGCAGTGGAAGATTAAGCTAGAGCAATTATACTATGGCTTTAGGGTGCAATTGATCTAAAATTAACTTATAGTTGTATGATCAATCTTAATCTATGTGTATGGTAAGAATGGAGTGGAAGCTAAGCAAATCACTTATAACTCTATAGAAAACAAAGCTAGAGATATTACACAATCAAGCATGAATGGAAGGCATGAAATACAAGAGATAAGGCATCACAAACATAAAGATGTATAGTGGTTCGGTGCACCCCAGCACCTACATCCACTCCCCAAGACCTCTTGGGAATTTCACTATAATCCTTTAGATTACAGTCGGTTGTTTTACAAGCTCACAACCCAACTTGTTGTTTTGCGAGATCACAACGAACTCGGTCGGTTTTCACAGGCTCACCGACTAGAACCAACCGATTGTTTTCACGGGCTCACAATCCAACCCAGTTGGTTTTTCCAAAGGCTCACCAACCACAACCTTACAATGATTGTTTTCCGGGTTCACAATCAACCCAGTTGGTTTTCCCCAAAGGCTCACCAACCACAATCTTACAACGTTGGTTTTTCCCTTTGGCTCACCAACAAACCTTAACCCCTTGATTCAATCCCTTGATTGAATCAAGTTACAAGATATTAGAACAAGAGTTTAAATCAAATACAAGCTTCTCAAATAAGCAAATATAGCAAATGTAAATAAGTAAAGAAAAGAGAAGAAGCCCTCAAACTAATTTGTAGATGGAGGAACTCGGCTTCTTCTTCACTTGCCCCTCTTCTGATTTTGCACGAAGTAGAGGATCTCCGAGGCAGCACACGGATGGAGAGGAAGCTTTGGGATTCACTTGGATGCTCTTCTTCTCTCTATTTTACTTTGAATGGCCCTTTTTTGCTTATGGGAGATTTTTCTTGTAATCTCTTTGAAATCTCTTTCCTAAATGTTTTCTCCCACTTCCATACCCTCTTTCCTAGCTCTCCTCTTGATTTTATAGCTTTAGAGGGAGTGGAAACAAAAATCTAGCCATTAGAGACAAAAATAGAGCCGTTGGAATCAAGAAAAAACTAGCCGTTATGCCTCCCAGCGTGCTGGAGTCGACTCGGCAGAAGTAGGAGTCGACTCGGCTGAAACAGGAGTCGACCTGTGAATAGTAGTCTGCCGACACTGTAGCTGGGAGTCGACTCCGCACTGTAGCGCTGAAGTTGGAGTCGACTCGAGATCACTGTAGCGCTGAAAATCAACTCTTTGTCTTTTTGTTTGTTCTCAGTCGGAGTCGACTCGTAGAGTATCGGAGTCGACTCGAGCACTGTTTCTTGAAACTCTAGAGTGCCAGAGTCGACTCTAAACTTCCCGGAGTCGACTCGAGGACTATTTTTTTGAATCTTTCTTTGAATTTGCTCCTCCAACTCAAATCTTTTGAACTTGAAACTTGGGCCATTAAATTGTAGCTTTCTTCTAACCTTTCTTGAGAGCTTTTGAGGCCTTCTTGTATTTTTCAACTTGCTATGTTCCTTGCAAAATAAATTATCTTTTCTTCTTGCAACACAAACATTAGTAATTATACTTCAAGGTTTTGTGATCATCAAAATCAATCTTTAACTCAATCTTTGGGTCATCAGTCTCCCCCTTTTTGATGATGACAAAACTTGTAGTATGTGCAATAAAATATATTGTGTTCTAGGACTAATGCATAGCTAAGTTGCATGAAGTAGAAAACATATATATTTAAAACATACTTCATGATAATGCTTTAGATTTAATCAGCGTAATACAATCAACATATTTCAATTTAAGCTGATTTGTATTCAATTCAAAACATAAAGCATTATGAGCATATACTTAGATATTTCTCCCCCTTTTTGACAACATTAAAAAGGTTGCAAGATAATGAAACATTAAGCACAAAGATAAGAATACTCAAATATTTCTTTTTCTTTTTGTACTCTGATTTGTAAGTCAAATTATTGCAAGAATATGAATCATATAACTCAAGGCAATAATGTTAGAAAAAGATAAATGAGCATAGATCAGAGCCATTTTGGATAATTTCAGAGCAAATTATGATGAGAGCACATCTAATGTGATTCCAAGGATAGTTTTCAACTCAAGTGTAGATGGAATCTTTCTTAAGTTAAATCAAGAAGTACCACAAATGATATTCAAGGAAAGCACGAATGAAAATCTAACCTCTCTTCAATAATAAGTATGAAAGCTTGTTCATTTAAGATCTTTTGCCCAATATATTAAGTATTTTATCCACATGAGAGCAATTTAATTAATTTTCAGAGTATAAGATCAAAACTTATATACTTGAAAAACATATCATCATGTTGGATCATTAATTCTTAATGACTTCAAAGTTCTTTTATGATAATAAGAGCATTGGGGCACAAATACCAAAATATGGATCCATGCAATTTTTGATACATCTTAGAGCTCTTTTAAAGATTTTCTTTTATTCCTTTAGAAAATAAGCACAATTTGGTACATATAATAATGAATTGGCATAAAAATTGAAGTTCTAAAAAACAAGCCAATAAGAACTCATTAGTAAATTCCAAAAATAGGTTTTCTAAGAGATACTCAAGAACATTCAACACATTATTCTCTCCTTTTGTCATTAAGTTAGAGGCTCTTAAGATCAACTGTTTGAATTGCAATTTGGTTCATGATTTATGCATAAGATATATTAACCAAATAACAAGCCTCAAGGTGTATCATAAAGATTTTCAGATTTAAATTTCAGATGATACATATTGGAGAGTATTAGGATCACTTTTCATTTAGTATTCTTTCTCTCTCCTTTAGTTATAGATTTATGCGATTAAGTTCCATAAGACCTCTCCTTCTGAAATTTTCTTTTTCTCCCTCAATTGATCATTCCATTTAAGAGTTTAGAATTTGAAGATAATGTTCAATAAAATTGTCAATCTCAAAAAAATATATTTTCTATAAGTTTCAGCGTATTTTCATAAGACTCAAGGTTTGAGATAAGACAACCTTTATAGAACTCATCTCAAGGTATAAACTTATAATTAAAGCAAGTCTTGCCATATAAGGAGGTTCATCAAAATCAATCCATAAAAATCAAGGTATGCATCAAATTAAAGTAATTTTTAGGATAAGATACTGAATATCTAAAGCTCCCCCTCAAAAGATGCATTCCTCTTTAATCATTCTTTTCTTTTGTTGAATTTCAGATTGTAATGACAAGTGTGAATAAAACTGAAATTCTATGATATCGAGAATGTAGAGTGATCTAGAATTATTCAAGATTTATAGCAATCACTCTTTTTAATCTTTCAAGAACAAGTTATGCTTCCTCTTAATTTTTGAGAAAATGTACTGAAATATTAATTAGAAAATGATTCATTTGAAGCTCAAATTCTTTCAAAAGCATTTACACATTTTTTTTTTTAAGAATCATTTGAGTGAGCTGAAATGTTTCTAGACTTAAGATCATTCACTCTTTTAATAATATATATATATATATTTTGATGGAAGTCTTTAATAATGTAGGAGAGAGAAAAATATATAGATGATCATTGAAGTATATATAGTTATAGAACTCAATTTCTTAATCATAGTTTTTCAGCAATGTATACATGAAGCACAATAAATCTTTTTAATATCAAAATAAAATTATATATTTAAAAATATTTGTTTGCAATTAAGATCATTGAAAGACACATCATTTGGACCAATATTAGTACACTTTAAAGATAAGAGATGATATGTTTCGGATGCGTATCGGAGCAATCAACCAAGGCATCAAAATTAATTCTGTTTTTCTTACATTAAGAATTTATTTAGAAATCATATTGAGTTTAAGCTTTTATACAAAATCAGATTCTGAATTACATAAGGATTTTCAATAGAGGCTTTCAAAATCATAATTTGAGATATGTATCTTCCACATTGTAGCTCATCTTAAATCATTACGATTGAAAACACATATTTCAAGCATATAAGCGCATATTCAGAATATTTGTATTTATGTTGAGTTTTGGTATGAATTAGAACATTATATACCAAAATTAGGCAAGTTGAAAGATAAAACAAAATCAATTCATTTTGCCTAAATAGAGATATACTTCTCTTTTCCTTTTTACAAATTTATTCAACTTTCAGATTTCAAAAATGATTGTGAACGACAAATCTAAAATTTCTTTTCAATAATACCATAAAATAACTTCATACAGTATTTCAAACATTCAATCAAATTATCCAAGCATGGAACATTACAAAATATTGAGAATCCATAATTCAGAGCATCATGCCATATGCAAAATGTATCATGTGTTAAGTCATGCATTAAAATATTAAGAAAAAGCATGTCAAGGATCAAAATCAATTCTTTTCAAATAAACTCCCCCTATTTAAATATAATTTTGCACTGATTTCATCCTTAAAATGTATTTTCAAGTGATTAAAAATTTGACTTGATTCTTCTTATATACTTTTATTTACTTTGTCTTTCATTTTTACTTTCTTATGCTCTATACTCTATTTGCTCCCTATCCGGTGGAGTTGGAAGGGGCACGAGGTACTACCACTAGCCTCCCTCTTGTGCCGTCCCTAATATACCCTACACCGAATAGTTGGGTCAAATAGTGCCGGGTACTACCACTAGCCTCCCCATTGGCACCATCCCTATGATGAGCAATATAGAAAATTTATAAAGTTCACTTCAAACTCTCCCTGTTTAAGTGTAATTAATTACGAATTTTATCCCTTCCAGATGTGCCGAATATTTTATGCTTGTTTTGCTTTTCCTTAAGATTGGAGTATTTGCCTTTACTTAGATTTTACTTCTCTTGAATAATATCCATTTTCTTTTCTTTATCTCTCTCTCATTTTGTTATTCTCAAGTAATTTACATGAAAGAGCAGAATAAAGAAATAATCTTATGTATCATATAGATGTATATCATGTAAACAACATTTTCATTGTGCTCAAGGATTCATAACTTCTCACAAGTTATTTTAAATCAAAATTTTAAGCATTTACTTGTGTATTTCATGGTTATGATATAGGCAAAGAAATATTTTAGTTTGAGCAAACCATGAAACAATTTCTAAAAGCATAAGTCAATTAATGCATATATAGACATGATATCTAGAAATTAATATTTAAAAAATTTAATCATGCCACAATAAGATTTAAGTTATTGACTTTGCTTAGCTAATTTATGAGAGAGGTATCTAAAATTACCGATTCATTCTGCATTCTTCAAGTCAAATACCTACTAGATTTCTTATGTATGAACTTTTGGCTGAAGAAGGTCCTCTCTCTTGTTTGCATGTGAATGTTTATTGTATCTTACATGGAGATATCCTTCAAGTTGAAATCTCTCATTTTCTTGCTCAAGATCCTGCATTATTAACAAAATTCTTCTCTTTCTTGAAGGAAAGTCATCAGTTTCTTCAAGATACAAACCATTCATCCTACATATTTTTAACTAAATGACTCAATATAAGATATGACAATAGTTGAATATTGAGTCACTTTACTCAAGAGATTGCCTAAGTATAAGCAAGCACATATCACTTGAACTAAAGAGATAGTTTCATTAACCAAGATGGTTCAAGGACAAGCATGTGAGGCACTAGGAAGATTTATCAAGGTTAAATCAGTTTCTTATTTTCTAAATCAATTTAGTTTAGATTTTATTTGCTTAAGATAATTATCAACAAGATATGCTAGCTAAGTTTTAATCAACTTATCTTAAACAGTTGTTTCTATCAAAATTCAGATTATGATTTATTTGTTATCAATAAAATACGATTCATGAAGTCTTTCACAAGGTCACATAATGAGCATACAATCTGGTCTACTAGCTGTATGATAAAATAATTGTTCTATCATGCTTCAATACAGCTTTAAAACAATAGATCTACTTTGCTCATCCTTTTCAAATTCTACAAGATGGGATCATAGACATACCTTCTTCTTGCCAATCTTCTATGAGAGTTTTCTTGTGGACTAACTTTGGTCAATGAAGATCCCCTTTCTTGTTTGGCTTAATTTGGAGTTCGAGAGAAAATGTTAATTCATTCATCATACATATTTCAAACTCACCTTGCATGAGCTTAATAAAATCTTCATATAAATCATTAGTAGAACCAAGAATGATGTCATCAATGTATACTTTGAGCAAGTAAGATATCACAAATTCTTCTTTTTGATGCAAAGATTTATCACTATTACTTTCTATCAAAAGGTTGCTTAAGCTTTTATATCATGCTTTTGATGCTTGTTTCAAATCATATATTGCTTTATCATATTTGTAATGAGTGTTTTCAAATATGGTGGTTATTTAACATATATCTTCTTTAATAAAGTAAGCACATAGGAGTCCATTCTACACACTCATTTGATAGAATATAAAGCTCATAAAGCAAGTAAATGATAATGGTGATCTTTACTTCTAATCATACAAGAATCTCATCAAGATCTATTTCATCTTTTCTTGATTTAGTCTTTTAGTAGTCATCAATTTTTCTTCATTAAGTGCATTTCTGAAAAACTCAATTTGGTTCTAATTATTAACATGTTTTCAGATTGTTATATATAAAAGATTAACCATATACATATATAATTTGATTTTAGTATCTTGATAATAAATCATTAGTCTCATAAAGAATAAAATGACTTGATATTTCTGCAACTAAAATCTTTTCATTGAATATTCTATATGCATTGCTTGATGAATGATATCCAAGGATAGACATATCTCTATCAGATTTGGCATTATTTTCATAAGAACATATCAAGCATAACATGTACGACTGAAAAATATGAAAGATATGCAATAGTTTATTTTCTATTTTTCAGAAGATCAAAAGGAGTTTTCATCAAAAATAGATATAATAGAAATCATATGTATGACAAGCAGTGATGATAGCTTTTAACAAAAATCATTTAAGTAGACTATCATACACCATTGTCTTTTTCATTTCTTCAAGAGTTCCATTAACACTATTTTACTTATGGTGTCCTTAGTGCTGAAATAATTGGATTTAATATTATTTTCTGTATAAACTTTATCAGGATTTTGGTTTTCAACACTGTGCCTTGAACTCTTTATCTTCACAGTTTGGAAACCTTTTTCATTTGAAATATTTTTACAAGATTTAGCAAATACAGAAAATACTTTAATTTTATTTGCCAAGAACAAATCCAATATAAGCTTTTGAAAACTTAGTGATGGAAATAACATCTTTAGATTTAGAAATTGATTCTTGTTTGTTTTCTTAGTTAGCATGCATAGCAAATTTTGACCTTTCAGAAGATAATCTAAGTAAGTCAATGACAAGGTCTTTTGAGATTAAGTACATACTAGCATGAGTTGATTTTATATGCCAAGGATGGTTTCTTTAATCTTGGTATTCATAGTGCATATATTCAAAATCACACCAAGTACACATTATCATATCTATGATCAATAATCAATAATACCATGGATAAAAACTCTCAATCAAGCATATAGAGAATTCATAGAGTTATTCTTAATAAATTGATTAATCATTTAGCAACTTATCCAATAGTGAGTAAAGTATACTATAAAATGAAATGATTTGATTATATTTCCAAAAGTATTTTCTATATCACAAAATTGATCAATACTTGCAATTCATATCAAATACTAAAGCAAAAATAATGATGAGATGCAAGGATTATTGATTTCATTATTATTATTTTTGTTAATTACTTTTCATAAGTATATTTTAAGTTTCTTTTGTTCCATGGGTATCTTGGCACACCTATGTCTACATCCTCATATTTTCATTTTGGGTACCCAAGCTTGCTTGTGTCCTTGAGAGCTAGGACATATGGTTCCTTTTGGAACCCAAATCTGTTTAATAGTAATAACTTTACCATTTGATTTAATTGTGTTAGAACGATGGGAAAAGTTGTTATGCCCATTCTTTTCATGTTTGAAATAAGTTATCTTATTTAATGGTTTGCTTGGTGAATTGATAACCTTCTTCTCTAGAGATTTATTGTTAAGTAAAGGAGTCAAGCGAAGTTTTGATTTATCATAAGCAACATATTGGCTTTCAAACATCATTTTTAATCGTTCTGAACTTACGGTGAATTTGTTAATAAAAGATTTTAATTGATTAATTTCTTTACTTAAGTTTTGATTTTCTTTAATTAAACTCTGATTTTTTTGAATCAATTGTTCTAAATTTAATCTTAAGCTTTCATTTTCAGAATTTAGTTTATCTTGTATCTCATCACTAGAATTTCTTTCTTTTAAAATTTTTAGATTTAGTTTCTTAAGATTTTTATTCTTTATAGCTAATTTTCTACATTCACCATACAAATCATGAAAAGCATTTAATAATTCATCATAAGGGAATTCTTCTTGAGAATCATTTGATGTAAAAGTAGATTCAGATTTTACCTTATCTTCTTGTGCCATAAAGCACAAGTTAGTTACCTTTTGTAGTTTTTTTTAGAGCTGAACTGCCTCGGAGTCGACTCGGATCGTTTTGGAGTCGACTCGGCTGACTTGGGAGTCGACTCTAGAGCGCTTGGAGTCGACTCGGCTCTCAGAGTCCCCGAAGTTGGTTCTTTGCCTTTTAGTCTTGCTTTCTTCTGAGAGTCGACTCGGACGTAACTAGGAGTCGACTCGCCAAACTTCGGAGTCGACTCGTAACCTTCTGGAGTCGACTCGGTTGCAGGGTCTGAAATACATCGTTCTGTCTTTCTTCTGTTACCCTTAGGAGTCGACTCGAAAATGTCGGGAGTCGACTCGGCAACCATCGGAGTCGACTCGAACCTTTCTGGAGTCGACTCGCTGACAGGGTCTGAAAATCTGAGTCTCTGCCTTTCAGACTGTTTTCCTCTAGGAGTCGACTCGGACAAACTGAGAGTCGACTTGGCTGATAAGGGAGATTCTGCAGTTTCACTGTTAGTATGTAATTGAAGCACATGTGAGCTAATCTGAGATTTATCATAAATATTTTTTAAAGTATCCCAGATTTCTTTAGCAGATAAGCATGCAGAAATCTTATTAAATATAGTTTCATGGATAGCACAATATAGTATGTTCATAGCATTGTCATTCAATTGTGCTAAGTCTTTTTCATTAACAGTTTGAGAGAGTGTGTGAAGGTCATTTATTATGATATTCTATAAATAATAGTTTTGTGATTGAATAAAAATGCGCATGCGTGCTTTCCAATATGTGTAGTCTATGCCATTAAATAGTGGAGGTCTATCAATTAATTGTCCCTCTTCTAGAAAACTATCTATTTGAGTTGTCATGATCTTTGGCTCTGGATCGTGAGATCAACAATTAACTTTAGAGCACCTGCTCTGATACCACTTGTTGCCCAAGGTGACAACCCAAGAGGGGGGTGAATTGGGTTTTCTAAAAATTATGTTCCCTAATTTTTACTTTGAATAGAATGCAGCGGAATAATAGGATGTTATTTACTTAAGCTCTAGGCAATTACAAGTAAAGCAGTGGAAGATTAAGCTAGAGCAATTATACTATGGCTTTAGGGTGCAATTGATCTAAAATTAACTTATAGTTGTATGATCAATCTTAATCTATGTGTATGGTAAGAATGGAGTGGAAGCTAAGCAAATCACTTATAACTCTATAGAAAACAAAGCTAGAGATATTACACAATCAAGCATGAATGGAAGGCATGAAATACAAGAGATAAGGCATCACAAACATAAAGATGTATAGTGGTTCGGTGCACCCCAGCACCTACATCCACTCCCCAAGACCTCTTGGGAATTTCACTATAATCCTTTAGATTACAGTCATTTACAAGCTCACAACCCAACTTGTTGTTTTGCGAGATCACAACGAACTCGGTCGGTTTTCACAGGCTCACCGACTAGAACCAACCGATTGTTTTCACGGGCTCACAATCCAACCCAGTTGGTTTTTCCAAAGGCTCACCAACCACAACCTTACAATGATTGTTTTCCGGGTTCACAATCAACCCAGTTGGTTTTCCCCAAAGGCTCACCAACCACAACCTTACAACGTTGGTTTTTCCCTTTGGCTCACCAACAAACCTTAACCCCTTGATTCAATCCCTTGATTGAATCAAGTTACAAGATATTAGAACAAGAGTTTAAATCAAATACAAGCTTCTCAAATAAGCAAATATAGCAAATGTAAATAAGTAAAGAAAAGAGAAGAAGCCCTCAAACTAATTTGTAGATGGAGGAACTCGGCTTCTTCTTCACTTGCCCCTCTTCTGATTTTGCACGAAGTAGAGGATCTCCAAGGCAGCACACGGATGGAGAGGAAGCTTTGGGATTCACTTGGATGCTCTTCTTCTCTCTATTTTACTTTGAATGGCCCTTTTTTGCTTATGGGAGATTTTTCTTGTAATCTCTTTGAAATCTCTTTCCTAAATGTTTTCTCCCACTTCCATACCCTCTTTCCTAGCTCTCCTCTTGATTTTATAGCTTTAGAGGGAGTGGAAATAAAAATCTAGCCGTTAGAGACAAAAATAGAGCCGTTGGAATCAAGAAAAAACTAGCCGTTATGCCTCCCAGCGTGCTGGAGTCGACTCGGCAGAAGTAGGAGTCGACTCGGCTGAAACAGGAGTCGACCTGTGAATAGTAGTCTGCCGGCACTGTAGCTGGGAGTCGACTCCGCACTGTAGCGCTGAAGTTGGAGTCGACTCGAGATCACTGTAGCGCTGAAAATCAACTCTTTGTCTTTTTGTTTGTTCTCAGTCGGAGTCGACTCGAGCACTGTTTCTTGAAACTCTAGAGTGCCAGAGTCGACTCTAAACTTCCCGGAGTCGACTCGAGGACTATTTTTTTGAATCTTTCTTTGAATTTGCTCCTCCAACTCAAATCCTTTGAACTTGAAACTTGGGCCATTAAATTGTAGCTTTCTTCTAACCTTTCTTGAGAGCTTTTGAGGCCTTCTTGTATTTTTCAACTTGCTATGTTCCTTGCAAAATAAATTATCTTTTCTTCTTGCAACACAAACATTAGTAATTATACTTAAAGGTTTTGTGATCATCAAAATCAATCTTTAACTCAATCTTTGGGTCATCAATATTCGATTTGTGAATTCTGTCTTCAAGGAAAGATGGCCAAATTATCCTTTGTAGGACACAGGAAGGTCCACTGAAATACTTACCCTAGTACACACTGATGTGTGTGGCCCATTCGATGGGTAGGCTAGGGGTTGTAATTTTTTACTTTATTTACCGATGATTACTCACGATATGGATATGTGTATGATACACAAATCTGAAACTTTTGAAAGGTTCAAAGAGTTGGGATATGAAGTAGAAAAACAAACAGAAAAACTTATTAAGGTTCTTCGATCAGATCGAGGAAGTGAATACCTTAGTGGAGAGTTCCGTAATTATCTCAAGAAGAATGGTATAGTTTCATAATGGACTCCTTCTGATACACCTCAGCTCAACGGATTGTCAGAGAGGAGGAATCGGACTCTATTGGATATGGTCCGATCCATGATGAGCTTCACTGATTTACCCTTGTTTCTTTAGATAAATGCCCTATTTTCAACTATTTACTTATTGAATAGAGTTCCCTCTAAAGTCCGTTCCTACCACACCATATGAAATATGACATGGTAAGAAGCTGAGTCTTGGTAATCTCAAAATTTGGGGATATCCAGCTCAACTCAAGTAACAACAGGTGGGATGTTAGAGGATAGGACAATTAATGCTCGTTTTATAGGATATCCTAAAGAGTCATTAGGATACAACTTTTCGTCCCAAAGGATCATAAAGTGTTTGTGAGCCTAGATGCTATCTTCATGGAAAATAGTTTATCCTTGACAGAGACAGTGGAAGAAAAATTGAGCTTGAAGAGAAAGTCTCTAAACAGCAACGAGCCATTGTGCCTATAGAACCTATTTATATTAAGCCAGTACACGTAGTACCTCCTCTACCTCGTAAATCTAGTAGGATCTCTCGTCCGCCTGAAAGGTACTTAGGTATGCTTACAGAGGATGTAGAGGAAATGTTCCTCATGGAAGATAGGGATCAAGGTAAGGATCTTAATACCTACAACGAGGCGATGTTAGACATCGATTCCGAGAGATGGCTGGAAGCGATGAAGTCATTGATGAACTCCATGCATTCCAACCAAGTCTGGACCTTAGTAGATCCACCAGAAGGTATAATACCTATTGGGTGTAAATGGATCTATAGGAAGAAATTAAGTTCGGATGGCTAGGTAGAGACCTATAAGGCAAGGCTAGTGGTGAAAGGTTATAGTCAGTGCAAAGGTACTGATTATAAGGATACTTTTCCACCTCTAGCATTGCTAAAGTCTATTCGAATATTACTTGTTGTTGCAGCATATCATGATGGTGGTCACAAAGTCTGTAAGCTGCAAAGGTCCATCTATGGACAAAAGCAAGTATCTCAGAGTTGGAACACTCGTTTCAACGATATAATCAAATCGTTTGATTTCATCAATAACGAAAAGGAACCATGTGTTTATAAGAAAGTTAGTGGGAGGGCTATTGCATTCTTCGTATTGTACATAGATGATATCCTTCAAATTGGGAATGATATTTCCATACTAACTTAGGTCAAGGTTTGGTTGTGTAAGGAATTCTCCATGATAGACCTTGGAAAAGTATCCTATATTTTGAATTAAGGTCTATAGAGATAGATCTAAGAGGATGCTTGTCCTGTCCCAGAATATGAATATAGAGGGAGTGCTGAAGAGGTTCGGCATGGAAACCTATAAAAGGGGATCATTACCCCTTAAGCATGGGATAAATCTCTCTAACAAGATGTGCCCCAACACATCTGAAGAGATTCAGCAGATGAGCAAGATTCCTTATGCTTCGGCTATAGGGAGCCTCATATATACCATGCAATGTACGTGACTTGATATAGTACATGCTGTGAGTATCACGAGCATATATCAGTCAAATCTAGGCAAGAAGCGCAGGATAGCTGTGAAGAACAGTCTTAAGTACTTAAGAAGAACTAAGGACATGTTCTTGGTCTTTGGGAGAAGATAACAGTTGAAGGTACAAGGATGCACACATATTGATGATAGAAAGTCTACATCAGAATATGTGCAATGGTGGTTCAGTAAATTGGAAGAGTTCTAAACAACCGATCATTGTAAATTCTACCTTAGAAGCTGAATATTAAGCCGTCTCTAAGAGTGCAGTGAAAACCTTTTGGTTTAAAAGGTTCATTGCAGAATTAGGTGTAATGCCATCAGATGCCATAGCACTCTTCTGCAATAACAAAGGCACCATAGCACTAGCTAAGGAGCCAAAGGTCTCACCAGAAACCGAAGCACATAGAGCGGAAGTTTAACCTAATAAGCGACTACCTCGAAAAAAATAAGTAGGGGATCAAAGAGTAGACTCCACAGAAAATGTGGTAGACCCATTCACTAAGCAGATAAGTCAGCAGAAAACTAAAATGCATCTTGAGAAGATGGGGCTTAGATTTATGGCTAATTGGCTTTAGTGCAAGTGGGAGATTGTTAGAAGTATGCCCTAGAAGCCAATTTGGCTGACGCATTATTTTATTCTAGGACATAATTTTGTACTTGACTATTTATTATTGAATAAATAAAAGGCATCTTTTTCATTCATATTGTTTATGTGTCTATGAATCATCTAAAAATTAATAAGATGATGATGCATATTCTTAAGAGTTAAGAATTTGAGCCATGCATCATTGGTGATTAATTTCTGAATGCTCCTGATCAATGGATCATCACGAGAACGGTGATCGATCCGATGAGATCAGTGCACACATTACTTTTCTTACGGATGGACGAGACTCGAGTCCACAGTGTAGGGACACTGAAGTGATAGTGCAGGTGCTTGTTAGAGAACAAGGGTACTGAGCGTAACCAAGACAAGAAGTCACTTTGATGTCTATCCACTCGTCAGTGACTTGCTTGATGTTGCAGTAGTGTGACTGGTCCTTTGACCTGCGGTGCTTCGGCTACTCACAGTGAGGTTATTGTAGTTTGACTGCACACATGCATGGTCTCTAGCCATATGGGTCCATGCAGTGTAGATTGGCTGCAGTAGGTTCACTGTAGGAGTAGGGTATGCACCTATAAGGAATCTATCGACCTTGATAGATAAGGAGTGATCCTATGTCATTTATAAGACTGAGTTCGTAAGACCTCGGCCGGGGCAGTATGCACAGTGGAGAAAGAGTTTTTCACTCTCGAACTTAAGTCGAATAAATCTTCACATACGACAGATGATGGGGTTTGACGAGTTGTCCATGACCTCCGTCCTGTAGTGATCCACGATAGTAGGACTGTATTACATAATAACTGCACCTAGAGGTTCATCATTCCATTCTACTGGATAGCCACTACATGCTGCTAGGTGTCACTGGTGGATGGTGAGACTCACAGGGATTATCTCGATGATCGATAATCCCTGATGAGTAGAGTTGGAATCGTTCAACCCATTGAAAGGAGTTTTCAATGATATTGAGATAGAGATCACAATATATCTCACTACCAGTCAGAATAGAACCTATGGGATCACACACACTAGAAGTATTGACCGATCCGATGGTTGAAATGTGATTATGAATCACGAGTAATCAATTCAATTGATAATCAGTTGAAGAAGGAACAATGGAATTAATTAAATGGACTTAAACACAAAATCCGACTTCGAGTAGGATTCCTAGAGTCCTAATTGGATTAGGACTGGAAATCCTATTTGGAGTAGGACTGGAATTCCTACTTGGAGTAGGATTCCTACAATCCTAATTAGATTAGGAGTTTTGAATTAAATTTGAATTCCTACTTAGAGTAGGATTTCCAGAGTCCTAATCGCATTAGGACTTCGGATTCAAATTCGAGTCCTAATTGGATTAGGACTAAAATTAAATAAAGTCCTAATTGGATTAGGGTTTCTTAAGTCCTAATTAATTATTAATCTAATGAATCAACATGGCTCCTAATTGGGTTAGGATTGAAGAGTTCAATTGAGTCATGGTTCATTCAAGTTCTAGTTGGATTAGGACTAGCATAGATTGAACCCGATTGATTCATGATTTGGTTAAACCCTAATTAGATTAGGGCTAAACCAAATAGGGGCATCCTAATCCTCCTTAGAGGAGGATTAGGGCAACACAAGAAGGAGGGGCTCACGCCCCTCCTCCTTTTCTCTCTTGGTGCGGCAACACAAGAGGGGTCGGCGCCCCTCTTGGAAAAAGGTCAAGGGCTCCTAATTTGTAGGAGCCCTACATACCTTTAAAAGGAGATATTATGGGCGGCCCCTAATGTATGTAAAATCCCCTTCTTCCAGCCATGGCCTCCTCCTTCTTCTCCTTGGTTTTCAGCCGCAAGCAAAGGATGAAAAAGAAAGGCCTTGGCGGGCCCTCCTTTCCTCCCTATCTTGAGTTCCAACGCAAGCAAGGGAAAAGGCTGCAAGCAGGCTTTGGTTCTTCATCTAGATTCCTCCTCCTTCTTCCTCCTCCCAAGCATAATCAAGAGTTGATTCAAAGGGAGGAAATCAGCCATCCAAAGTTGTCTCTGCAAGGGAGCTAGCACCCCGGGGAGACAAGAAAGCTTTGATCGGATCTCTACTTCTTGTGGATACCCATAGAGGCCGGACGCGTCAACGGCTTCAAGCAAACCTTCATCCTAAACCACGAACTTCAGTTTGCGGTGATCATCTACCCGCACAAGGTGAAGATCTGATCTTCATAATTAGTTTAAAAGTTTTTAATTCTAATCTATCTACGAATAATTATTGAACAACGTTCATAGGATGAACGATTGATCCCGCTTATGCCTCTTCCGCTGCATCTGAAATTTTAAAAAATTTTCTGCGGTATGGGCGGGTTTCCAACAGATGTATTCTACCTCAGTAGTTGAGTCAGCTACAGTTTGCTGCTTGGAACTCTTCCAGCTCACTGCACCACCATTTAGGGTAAAGACATACCCTAAAGTGGACTTGCTATCATCTGGATCTGATTGAAAACTAGAATCAGAAAATTCTTCTAGTTTGAACTCAGATCCTCCATAAACTAGAAAAATATCTTTAGTCCTTCTCAAGTACTTAAGAATATTTTTCACAGCTATCCAATGATCCTCTCCTGGATCAGCCTGGAATCTGCTTGTTATGCCTAAGGCATAAACAACATCAGGCCTAGTACATAGCATAGCATACATAATTGATCCTACTGCCGAAGCATAGGGAACAGAATTCAATCTATTCCTCTCTTCAGATGTCTTAGGAGACATCTTCTTAAAGAGACGTATACCATGACTTATAGGTAAGTAACCTCTTTTACTTCCTTCCATGCTGAATCTTTTCAGCACACGATTTATGTACTTAGATTGAGATAAGCCTAGCATCCTTTTAGATCTATCCCCATAGATCTTTATACCAAGTATATAGGATGCTTCTCCCAAGTCTTTCATGGAAAAGTTTTTTGATAGCCAAGTCTTGACCGATTGTAACATAGGAATATCATTTCCGATAATTAGTATGTCATCTACATACAATATTAAGAAGACAATGGCACTCCCACTAGTCTTTTTGTACACACACGGTTCATCCACAGTTTTAATAAAATCAAACTCTTTGACTGTTGGATCAAAACAGATGTTCCAACTCCTCGATGCTTGCTTTAATCCATAAATGGATCTCTTAAGCTTGCATACTTGATTTTCTCTCCCTTTTGAGACAAATCCTTCTGGCTGTTCATATAAACCTCTTTTTCAAGATAACCATTAAGGAAGGTAGTTTTTACATCCATCTACCAGATTTTATAATCATAGTATGCAGCTATTGCAAGCAAAATTCGAATAGATTTAAGCATGGCAACTGGTGAAAAAGTTTCATCATAGTCAATTTCTTGCTTTTGCCTGAAACCTTTTGCCACCAATCTAGCCTTGTAGGTTTCTACTTGGCCATCTGCTCCAATCTTCTTCTTATAGACCCATTTGCAACCTATAGGGTTTACACCTTCTGGTGCATCAACCAAAGTCCATACTTGGTATACCTAGAGTCTATTTCGGATTTCATGGCTTCTAACCATTTGTTAGAATCACTGCTCATGATAGCTTCTGAATAAGTCAGAGGATCATCATTTTCAACAATGTGGGCTTCATCATTCTCAATAATAAACCCATACCTCTTAGGTGCATTTCGCACTCTATCTGACCTTCAGAGAGGAGATGTGTGTTGTGGTTGTACCTCATTTATGGGTACATCTGATTGAGGAATATATTGTGTATCTATTTGTAAATCTTGAACTTCTTCAAGTTCAATTCCCATATTCTTGCCTTTTTCTAAGATAAACTCTTTCTCTAAGAAAGTGGCATGCCTACCTACAAAAACCTTTTGTTCGGTAGGATGATAGAATATATATCCTATACTATCTTTAAGATAACCTACAAATATGCACTTATCTGATCTAGCACTTAGCTTGTGTCCAAAATTTCTTTTAACATAAGCTTGGCAGCCTCATATCTTAAGGTACTTAAGATTAGGCTTCTTTCCTCTCCATATCTCATATGGAGTGCTAGATACAGAATTAGAAGGTACCCTGTTTAATACTAGTGCAGCAGTCTCCAGGGCAAAACCTCAGAATAAAATAGGAAGATCTGTAAAACACATCATGGATCGTACCATATCTAATAGAGCACGATTCCTCCGTTCGACTATACCATTTAATTATGGCGTATACGGAGGTGTCCATTCAGAGAGAATGCCCTTTTCTTTAAGATGATTTAAAAACTCACTAAAAAGGTATTCACCTCCTCGATCATATCGAAGGATTTTAATACACTTTCCAGTTTGTTTTTCAACCATACTTTGATACTCTTTAAACTTATCAAAGGCTTCATATTTATGTTTCATAAGATACACATATCCGAACCTTGATAAATCATCAGTGAATGTGATGAAGTAAGAGTATCCACCTCTAGCTGGAGTTGTCATAGGACCACATACATCTATATGCACAAGTCCTAACAACTCACTTGCCCTTTCTCCATGTCCAGTGAATGGAGACTTGGTCATTTTTTCCATAAGACAAGATTCACAAGTTCCTAATGATTCAAAATCATAAGAATCAAAGAACTGTTCTTTATATAACTTGTGTATTCTTGACTCACTAATATGACTTAGTCGGCAATGCCAAAGGAGGGTATTATTCACCTTTTCTCTCTTTCTTTTATTATTTTTATCAATATGAAATACATTGTCATTAAGAGATAGAACCAGAAGACTATTTTCCATAATACCATTGCAATAGACTTTATTAGAAAAAGAAATTGAGCAACCATTGCTCTTTACATTAATTTCAAATCATTTCTTTAACAACAAAGGAATAGAAATTACATTTCTAATAATCTTAGGCATATAATAACAATCTTCTAATTTTAGAAACTCTTCCGAAGGCAATTCCAAGTAGTAGGTTCCAACAGCTTCAGCCTGGATAATTTCTCCTCCAGCGCTATACAGCTCAAAGTCACCTTTCTTCAAACTTCTAATTTTCTGCAGTCCATGCAAAGATTTGCAAATGTGAGAACCACAACCGGTATCCAATACCCATGAATTTGAATTTGAAGAACTTAATGACAAATTGGCATGTAATATAAACATACCTTTTGATGCAACTTTTGCATCCTGTTTTATACTTGCAAGAAAACTCTTGCAATTCCTCTTCCAGTGGCCTTCCTTGCCGCAGTGGAAACAGGTACTGAGTTGGGAGTTTTTCTTTCCTTTCTTCTTCTTGATCTTGCTACTATTAGGGTTCAATTTTTTCTTAAGATTCTTATTGCCTGATTTCTTCTTTGAGCCCCTATCAACAAGAAGGATCGGACCCTTTTCCTTTTTGATATGGGTTTCAGCTGTCTTTAACATATTTAACAGCTCAGGCAGTGAGACATTCAGCATGTTCATGTGAAAATTCACAACAAACTGAGAGAATGATTCAGATAGTGATTGCAGGATCAAATCCTGACTGAGTTCACTGTCCATAGCAAAATCTAATTGACTTAATCTGGTGATCAAGTCTATAACCATAAGACAATGGTTTTGCACGGACGTTCCTTCATTCATTCTAGCACGGAACAATTGCTTAGATATCTCATATCTAGCAGTTATACTCTGCTCTCCATACAACTCTTTTAAATTGAGAAGTATGGATTAAGTGTCCATGTTCTCATGTTGTCTCTGTAGTGATTGCTCATGTAGCAAAGAATGATACATTTGACAGTTAAACTGTCATTCTTCCACATCTTATGTGTGGCTACATCCTCTTCTGTAGCATCATCCCCTAGATCTCCAAGATCAGGAATTTCTAGAATATAGAAAAATTTTTTCTGAGTGAGTACAATCTTAAGATTCCTCAAGCAGTCTACATAGTTTGGACCGGTCAACTTGTTGGCATCCAAGATGCCTTTTAGTGATAGTGAAGATGCCATTTAATTCAGAATTAATTCTACATAAGCAAAGAACAAAACTAACATAAGCAAACCAATCATGATGACATATATATACAATTAGACAAGGACTTTATCTAATTGTTACTCCCACTATTTTATCGAATATCATAGCCCTCTTCTATGATAAACGAGAAAACCTAACTTTTCTTAGTAGGGTTGAGATCCTAATTCTTTATAAAAGCCTTGTGGTTACACAACAAATCCTTATGCGTTCAAAGGTAGGAAACTCTTTCCAATTGAATCTCATGCAATTCTCAACTTTATCCTGTCCTCTTAAAACACTTATAGCCTTGTGGTTGCACAACAAACTATAATATTTTAGTTAAGTCAAACCCTTCATTTCCATACAGTCATATTCAAATAATATTGCTCTTGTGGTTGCACAACAAAGCAACATATTAAAATATGCCATAAGCATCTCTATGCACCAAGACAGTATAACATTAGTCCCCATTGCAAGTCTTGTGGTTGCACAACAAACTAGCATGGATCTTAACATAATAATGTCGAAGCATGAAGGAAGGATATTAGTTGTGTTTTATCAATATTAAGTTTATCCATAATAGGCAATCAAACAATTGGCCAGGTAAGCAGGTGGGAGGCTCCCCTTACTCAGAGAGTAAGGTCTTAATTAAGTAACCACCTTTAGTGCTTTCCTTAGACACCAATTAGATTAATTGTTCTAGAATGGGTTAGCTCAAAGTTTTTCAACACTATGACTTAATATAATTTTTATTGAGGGCTAACTGGTCTCTAGCACATTCTTTTAATTGTACCATATATTTAACATATCTACAATAAACTATCATGCATCATGACTATCTCATAGCATGTATAAAACATAAGCAATTGATTGAATTAATTAACATGCATCAACATATCTTCATATGAAAAATTCATATCATGACATTTTATTATATATCATATCATATATGAATCATATAATTCAGCATTCTTCTAAACATATGATATTACTATCTCATAGTAATTTAACAATCATACATCATGCATAATCATTTGATTGAACCAATTAAGGACGGCTCTGATACCACTGAAGGGTTCTAGCATGTCATAATGGGCAGCGGAAGCTAGAAATTTTAAAAAATTTTTTAATAAAGTCCCTTAACATGAAACTCTTATTAGCCTAGATCACCTTAATGGTAACAATCAAATAATATATAAATATAAATATAAGAATAGAAGAATACCTCTAACGCTAAATCCAAGTTTGTAGAATCTCCACGAGGCATCCAAGTGTCCCGCCCTCCAACGGTGATCAACATAATGCCTTTATTTATATTAAATGTCATGTACATGATTTGAAAAATTAAAAGAAAATCCTTCACAATACATATTGTGATTGGCTTGTAGGGCATCTACTCTTTCAGTTATAACTCTGAGACGATACCTACAACCGACTAGGACTAGTCGGCCTTCATGCATAATTTTTTCTGAAAACGTAGGATACTTTGAAATCAAACCGGGGTAATTCAATTGCCGCCCAAGTATCATGGGATGGAATCCGAGAACCTTTATCTTCACCTTAAGGATTTTGAGGAAATTAGCATCACATTTAGATTGCCAAATGTATCGGAAGACGTCTTTAAATTGACCTTGTTTTCTTTTTCCTTAAAAGATAAAGCCAAAACATGGCTGAACTCCTTGAGACTTAGATCGCTAGGAACATGGCATGATATGCAAAGAGAATTTTTGAAAAAATTATTTTCCGCACAAAAGATTAACTTTTTGAAAATGCACATTAGTAATTTCCAACAAAAAGACCATGAAACATTTTACGAATGCTGGGAGAGATTTAAAGAGTTGCTTCTCTCTTGCCCTCATCACGGGTTTGAAACATGGAGAACCATTAGTTTCTTTTACGAAGGGTTGTCTCCACAGTTAAAACAATTTATAGAGACCATGTGCAATGGTCTATTTTTGGAAAAAGCAACCCAATGAGGCATGGGACTATTTAGACTCTCTTGCAGAGACTGCACAATTATGGGATACAAGGGACAGAGTGAATAAACCTTTGCCTAAGCCTACTAGCATTGGACACGGGGGCCTTTACAAGCTTAGTACTCAGGATGATATTTTGGCTAAAATGGCAGCCCTTACTAGAAAGGTAGAGGAAATTAAACTTAGAAGGATTGAATCCGTCAAGATCGTAGAACATAACAGCAAGTGTTGTGGAATTTGTGAGATGCCTGGCCATCTTACCACTGATTGCCCCACAATACCCGCATTCAAGGAAGTCTTGCACGATCAGGCTAATGTTATGAATGCATATCAAAAATCTTTTAATAATTTTTTTTCGGGTACTTAGAACCCTAGATGGAAAAACCATCCAAATTTTAGGTGGAGGAATTGTTAGATGTATGCCCTAGAAGCCAATCTGGCTGACACATTGTTAATTCTAGGACATAATTTTGTACTTGACTATTTATTATTGAATAAATAAAAGGCATCTTCTTCATTCATATTGTTTATGTGTCTATGAATCGTCCAAGAATTAATAAGATGATGATGCATATTCTTAAGAGTTAAGAATTTGAGCCATGCATCATTGGTGATTAAATTCTGAATGCTCCTGATCAATGGATCATCACGAGGACAGTGATCAATCCGATGAGATTAGTGCACACATTGCTTTCCTTACGGATGGACGAGACTCGAGTCCACAGTGTGGAGACACTGAAGTAATAGTGCAGGTGCTTGTTAAGAACAAGGGTACTGAGCGTGACCAAGACAAGAAGTCACTTGGATGTCTATCTACTCGTCAGTGACTTGCTTGATGTTGCAGTAGTGTGACTGGTGATGAGAGCACAAAAGTGCGACCTACATGTCACCTAAATTAGTATTTATTGCTAACCGATAATGATAAATTCACTAGATTAATATTATATTTGGGTTTGGCACAGATTTTCATAAATTAGAGATAAAATGCACATTTAGTACAAATTTGACTAAAAAAGGATCCCTTCTCAGATCCGACCCGGTTGAAGATCGGGTCGGGTCCGAGTCGGATTCGGGTCCGAATCGGGTCCAATTTCTTTATGCTTTTAGGAAAGAATTTTGGGCAAATCTAATTTGACCATATCATAACTATGAGGTGCTGGGTGACCCATGACTTGAAAGACTTGCAATTGACCTCTAGTCAGAATAGATGACCCGCGATGAACCAACTCCATCTCACGAGGGCAAAGAATCCCAGCGATCCCGCCACTGCAGCCTTCACCGCATCTCCACTGCATCCATGCCGTGGCATCCCTTCCAAATCCTCCACGCCAGCGAACGCATCAAGCTCCATCGATCACGGCAGACCCCAGCTGCCTTCCGCTTCCAATCCCGACGGTCCCGCGGCGATTCCTTCGCATCCAAGCGTCCGTGCCAGCTCGCCCGTGATCCCAGCAACGCCCGATTCACAGCCGTGGCATCCATCCCATGATCTTCAGCAGCTCATCCCGTCGATCCCGCGGCGTCTTCCCAGCATCCTCATCCGCTTTCCCTTTCTTCCGCATCCAGCCCCTCTTCCGGACTCCAAGCCATCCCGTGATCTGCGTCCGGACATCTCGCATCCGCACCGGATCTCTTCCACGGATCATCGCCTCCTGCCATCTCCTCTTCTTCCGGCCACAGCAGCAGATTACCGGAGCCGATCCAGCCGCAAACTGCGATCCATCCCAAGCATCGCGTCCCTTCCCAGATCTTCCATCCGTGAAGGAAGCCCCAGCGATTCCCGTGATCGGCTCATCCCAGCTCATCCCACGCGTTTCCTTCCTTCCGCGACTGGTCCACCATCCACCGAGGCCATGATCGACTCCTCCCAAGATTTCGCGGCCGGCCGTGAAGCAGCCCGAAATCCCAGCATCCCGGATGATCCGTGATTCCACCTAAAATCCAAGGGACCCTGCGGCTATAAGAGGAGAAGGAGAAAGAGAGGAAGACGGGCTCGGTTGAGGTCGGTTCCAAAGAACAGAGGAGGGTGGAGAGTCGTTGGAGGCCAAGAAACAGAGCCAGTGGGAGAAGAAGGAATCGGCTCGGGAGGGGAGTCAGATGGTTCAAAAGAAACAAAGGAGAAGCCCTGTTTTCCGAGAAGAAGGAAGAAGAAAATATTATTTTAATATTTTTTTTATATAGTGTTCAGCCGAGTTGTTGGTTCCTTTTGTTTCAAGGATTTTCTTTTATGTTCTTGTAATCAATTTTCTTTTATGCAATCCGTGCTCTAGGTTTGGTTTAGTCTCCGCAATTTATTTTATATATTCTGAAATTTTTAGTTTTAAGATAACTCTGAAATTTATTTTTGCTGTTCAACTGATGATTTTAATTCATAATCTGTCTTTAGAAATCGACCGCTACTCTGCATCCAATTTCAATTGCAAAGTTTTCCTTCTTCCCTTTGTTTATTTTCAATTAGAAAACATTCAACATCCCCGACGTAATGTTTTTCTTTTGATATTCAAAAAATCGATTTTGAATCCGAGTGAATGTTCTAATTTTTATGCAACTCCAATCGCCTCCCTGTGGATCGACCTCTTACAACCACTATTCTTCGAGTAGGAAAGGTAAGAGTAAAAAAATTAAATTTAACTTTTGTTCGTCGGTTCTAACAACGATCTGTCTAGCATATTTTTAGTTAGACAGGAAAGGACGAACAGAATTTTGGCGTCGTTGCCGGGGAGGCAAATCGAGAAGCAAGAACGATCACGAAGATCAAATCAAATTTTGGATGCCCGGAGTGAACGTACTCCGGTAGTAAGTTTCTATTTTTATAATTATTAATTTTTCTTATTTTGATAATTTCTAGTTAATAATTTCGTAGTTATTAAATTCTTAAATTTGAAATTCGAAATTTAAAATTCAAAAAAATAAAATAAAAAAAAATTCAAAAATTCAAAAATTTTCTAAATTCAAAATTTGAATTCTGAGATTCGAAATTTAAAGTTTAAAAAGAAAAAAATTTTAATTAAATCAAAAAAAAATATAAAAAAAATTATTATTTTTGCTAGTAATTGATAGGGTGCAATCCTCCGAGGTTATCATACCTCTATTGGGACTCCTCACGGAGTAATCTCCAGAGCTTATTCAACGGGCATTCGGAGATTGACTGACGTATAAGGATTAGTTTTAGTTTACATTCAAGTTATTGCTATATAAAAATTTAAATATAAAAAAAAATAAAAAAATAGTAAATATATAAAAAAATATATAAAAAAAAATTGCTTGCTCATTTAATCAATACAACCTAATGACATTGCATAAACTTTAAAAAAATATATTGATTATTTGCTGCATTTAGTATTAAGCATTTGCATAAAGTAATTAAGGGCAAAACCCACTAAAAAGATAAGGTCGGGAAGTCATTACCTGTCCTTAGCCCAAAAAATCACCACCTTGCATACTTATCCTAAGCCAAATTAAATTAAAATCAAATTAGACGTTGGCCTTAGGGTTTTCGAGCTCAATTAGGCTCTTGGAAAGAAGCGGCTGAAAGCCACTCCAGTGAGAATTTAGTAATTGGTGATGTTTAGGAAAGTTTTACAACAGTGAGAACTGTTACGGGTATTGTGGTATCGGTGTATCCCTTCTGGCACCACCACACACCCCGGGACTTTCCTGGTCACTGATTACTGGATTGCTTAACTGGTAAGCTCAAGCTTAATCTGAAAGGGAGATTAGGAGCTGTCTAATCTAGGAGAGAATTTCAGAAACTTTTTAACCTGATACATCTCTGTGCAACTAGATTTAAGAAGCTACTAAACCTCACTTAGTTCTAAGACTAATAGGGTCAAATTGTTGTGTGGTGTTGGTTGTGGTCATTTGTGTCTAGCCCTTCTCTTCTTTTAGGATATCGTTCATTGTAGGAGTCAAATCTAATTAAGTTGTGATAATGTATGCATGGTAGAAGGTCATTAAGGGATAAGTTAACCCCATTTGATCCTGAGATTGATAGAACTTTTCATCACAACCTGCGAACTATAAACCAACCGTCGATCTCTACAATGGGTGAACATATTAGAACCCTGAATGAATTGTTTGCACCCGCATCCGCTAGTCCCCCTACGTGCATAGTATTACCAATTAATAATGCAGCCCAATTCGAGATTCGGGCTGCAACAATAAACATGTTACCCAAATTTCATGGGTTCGAAAGTGAACAACCCTACATTCATCTAAACAAATTTTTGACAATCTGTCAAACGTTTAGAAATCAAAACTTAGATGAAGAGGGTATTAAATTAAGATTGTTTTCCATGACTTTAGAGGATCGTGCCGCTGCATAGCTGTATTCCCTTGCTTCAAATTCCATCACATCTTGGGAACAACTATCTAGGAAATTCATGGCTAAGTTCTATCCCATGGTAAAAACTGAAAAAATTAAAGATGCCATCAGAACTTTTAGAGAAAAATCAGAGGAGGAATTTTCCCAAATTTGGAAAAGATTCCATGATCTTTTGGTCAAGTGCCCGCACCATGGGCTTGACAAGGCTGATCTAGTACATTTCTTTTATAAAGGACTACTTCTGGCACATAGAAACATGATCGAGTCCATGCACAAAGGTAGGTTCATGGACCAAACCCCGGATCAAGCATATGAATTTCTTGTTGACTTAGCCGAGAACACCCAAAATTGGAGTAGCTATGGTGAGGAAGTAAATAGAGATGAGTTCGGTTCTAGAAAACCAGGTAATTATGAAATGAAAGCAGACCCAGAACTCAAAAATGTCATGTCCAATCTGGTGACTGGAATGAACAACTTAAGCAAAAAGTTTGATGCTTTTACTGTTTCCACTAGCTCGAGTTCATATAAAGAGTTAAATCCCATCATGAAAGTGGATCACGTGTCACATATTTATGTATCTTGTGTAATAGTTCTGAGCATCTAGTGGAGTGTTGCCCTAGTTTACCCAACATTAAGGCTGAGCAAGCAAATGCTCTAAATTCATATAGTGCCTTTAAGAAGCCCACTCCCAACTCTTTCAGCCCAGTTTACCACCCCGATAATAGGTTCCACCCAAATTTCTCATACAAGCAAAATGAACCTATTCAGCATCAAGGTGGTCCACCAGGTTTTCAGAACAACTTTCCCAGGATAGGTCCACCACAAATGAACCAACCTTTGGTTCCATCTGTACCGCCTTATAATGCCCCTATCCCACAGCAACCTTCACAATTAGAAACCATGATGGCTAATATGATGAAACAACAACAAGATTTTATCAAGCAACAACAACAGACCAATACAGCCCAAGCCCAGACTAACCAATTCCATGCGCAAGCAATTGCAAAACTTGAGGTTAGTCTGAGCCAAATAGCTAACTCTCTAGGGGATAGGAAGAAAGGTGAACTACCTAGTCAACCAGTGCCTAACCCTAGTAGACAACAAAATCAAGGTCAGATAGGTCAGTATCAAATCAATTCTAATGGAAATCCGACCTATGAAGTCCAGGCAATTACCACTTTAAGGTCTGACAAGGAAGTGGACAATAAAGTCCAACTTCCTGAAAATGAAAAAGAAAATAAATCTGAATCCGATAAGAACCCTATTCAGAAGAGGGGTCAAGAACAGGACAAACCGGAAAAAAGGGAAGAACCTATAGAAACATACAAACCCAAGGTTCCCTTTTCCAGTAGACTTCAGTACTCCAAGAAACAATCTAACTTTGATGAAATCATGGAAGTCTTTAAAACTGTTCAAATAAATATACATTTTCTCGATGCCATAAGATAAATTCCCTCCTATACAAAATTCTTGAAAGACCTCACCATGGTCAAAAGAAAAACAAGTATTCTTAGGCAAGCTGTTATGGCTGCACAAGCCTCATCTCTCATTCAACAACAGATTGCCCCGAAATTCAAAGACCCTGGTTGCCCAACTATTGAAATAAAAATAGGAGAGACGATCATCCAAAGAGCTCTATTAGATTTAGGAGCCAGTGTAAACCTACTTCCCTACTATGTGTACCAAAAATTAGGTTTGGGGGAATTAAAGCCTACAAATATTACCCTTTCCTTAGCAGATAGGACAATGAAGTACCCCAAGGGGATTGTAGAGGATGTAATAGTAAAAGTAAATGAGTTTTACTATCCTGTGGACTTCGTTATCCTTGAGACTGAACCTGCAATACATCCAGACAGTCACACACCTATAATTTTAGGTAGACCTTTCTTAGCCACAGCAAATGCTGTGATCAACTGTCGAAATGGGATGCTGAAGTTATCTTTTGGCAACCTGAAAGTCGAGCTTAATGTCTTCAACATAAGTAAACAACCACCAGACGACAAAGAAATCAATGAAGTTGACATGATTGAAAGTCTGGTTCTGGAGACTTTCTTACAAACTTATAATAAGGACCCTTTAGAAGCTTACCTTGCCCATTCCGAGGAAGGGATCAAGCATGCGCCTCTTAGTTCTGTTCCCCTTATGAGCATAGATCGTCATCAGCCGACTGTTCTTCATCGGACTTTTTCAAAACCATTCTTAGATAATGGTTGAAAAAAAAAAAGGAGATTTACATTTTGTCTGGCTGAAGACATAAAACTTAGCGCTCTTGGGAGGCAACCCAACATATAAATATCTTCTATAAAAAAAAAAATTACTAACATGCAGGTTTGGGGAATTTTGCCCCAACTTTCAATTAACCCACCCATATCAGGTACTTCTCCTCTGTCCTCTTACTGCTTTAAATTTTCTTTAACATTGAGGACAATGTTAGATTTAGGTTTGGGGGTATTTTTACGCATTTGAAATTTTATAAAAAAAAAAGTTTTTAGTTAAAATTTTTTAAAAAAAAAATACAACACACAAGGTATATAAAATCTAAGAGCCCAATGACTATTTGGAAGTAGTGCAAAGTGAGTTCTTTTTATTAAGTTCCTTTTAGTGAGTTGTAAGCTAATTAGTGCTTTGAATTTCACAACACATCTGGCCTGCATTTTCTAAGGTATAGGTTCGACATTGTGTTGAGAATATGGTAGCAACATCGAATCCTGATGAACCATCTTTTTCTGATCCAAAAAAAAAATGGTGGATTTAGTCAGGTACATCGAAAAGGGCTACCTATTGTCAAAGGTCAGCGGGCTTGTGATGAGGAATCCGAGCATAGGTCCATAGGGGAGTCTTGATGCCCGACACCTCATGCCAACTGGTGTGAGAATTGTCGACTAATTGCTCGCTACATGGAGGAATCATCACAGGAGTAAAAGTGCACAATATATACATTATCATTTCTCTTTAATGCAAAAAAAAAACAAAAAAAAAATAAAAAAAATGAAAAAAAAAAGTATATTGACCTTAAGAAAGACAATAGTGCGAAAGCCGTTGTTGTAAAAATTCGAGTAAACTGGAATATTACAGATAAAGCCCATGAGGTATTAAAGTAAACATCCACAGCTCTCGAAATTCTACAGAAAAGATGATTTTGAATCAGCAAATAGGTCTTGTCCGACCAATTCTTGGAAACTACTAATATTAGCGATATTTTGGAGATCCAAAACCTTAGCTTGTGCATGGTCCAAACTTCACTGAGCACTCAAGTATAAATAAGTCTTACAACTTCCTAACGGAAAACTTAATAACTTCAACTTAAATTGCATACTAACCTAGAAATTGGGCTACTTAGTAATTAAAACCTTGTGTGCTTTTGAAATTCTTATCAGTTATGTACTTGAAATAAGACTTTCATTTCACAAACCAAATTTTATTTTGGGATTGAAGTTTGTGGATAACTTCACTGCAAACCCTCACGAGACAACACTCGTCCACTAGGGTAACCGAGGGGTTTAAAGGCTTGTTGCACGTGCTAAGTGTAATCGTAATGCTCTACGAAAATGAGTATTTATCTTAGTATATTTATATAATAAATTACACTTTTACACTCTCATTTTATCATTTTCGCACTAAATTGCTAGAGACTAGCAATAAGCTAGTTGGGGGGTGTGATGAGAGCACAAAAGTGCGACCTACATGTCACCTAAATTAGTATTATTGCTAATCGATAATGATAAATTCACTAGATTAATATTATATTTGGGTTTGGCACAGATTTTCATAAATTAGAGATAAAATGCACATTGAGTACAAATTTGACTAAAAAAGGATCCCTTCCCAGATCCGACCCGGTTGAAGATCGGGTCGGGTCCGAGTCGGATTCGGGTCCGAATCGGGTCCAATTTCTTTATGCTTTTAGGAAAGAATTTTGGGCAAATCTAATTTGACCATATCATAACTATGAGGTGCTGGGTGACCCATGACTTGAAAGACTTGCAATTGACCTCTAGTCAGAATAGATGACCCGCGATGAACCAACTCCATCTCACGAGGGCAAAGAATCCCAGCGATCCAGCCACTGCAGCCTTCACCGTGTCTCCACTGCATCCATGCTGTGGCATCCCTTCCAAATCCTCCACGCCAGCGAACGCATCAAGCTTCATCGATCACGGCAGACCCCAGCTGCCTTCCGCTTCCAATCCCGACGGTCCCGCGGCGATTCCTTCGCATCCAAGCGTCCGTGCCAGGTCGCCCGTGATCCCAGCAACGCCCGATTCACAGCCGTGGCATCCGTCCCATGATCTTCAGCAGCTCATCCCGTCGATCCTGCGGCGTCTTCCCAGCATCCTCATCCGCTTTCCCTTTCTTCCGCATCCAGCCCCTCTTCCGGACTCCAAGCCATCCCGTGATCTGCGTCCGGACATCTCGCATCCGCACCGAATCTCTTCCATGGATCATCGCCTCCTCCCATCTCCTCTTCTTCCGGCCACAGCAGCAGATTACCGGAGCTGATCCAGCCGCAAACCGCGATCCATCCCAAGCATCGCGTCCCTTCCTAGATCTTCCATCCGTGAAGGAAGCCCCAGCGATTCCATGATCGGCTCATCCCAGCTCATCCCACGCGTTTCCTCCCTTCCGCGACTGGTCCACCATCCACCGAGGCCATGATCGGCTCCTCCCGAGATCTCGCGGCCGGCCGTGAAGCAGCCCGAAATCCCAGCATCCCGGATGATCCGTGATTCCACCTAAAATCCAAGGGACCCTGCGGCTATAAGAGGAGAAGGAGAAAGAGAGGAAGACGGGCTCGGTTGGGGTCGGTTCCAAAGAACAGAGGAGGGTGGAGAGTCGTTGGAGGCCAAGAAACAGAGCCAGGGGGAGAAGAAGGAATCGGCTCGGGAGGGGAGTCAGATGGTTCAAAAGAAACAGAGGAGAAGCCCTGTTTTCTGAGAAGAAGGAAGAAGAAAATATTATTTTAATATTTTTTTATATAGTGTTCAGCCGAGTTGTTGGTTCCTTTTGTTTCAAGGATTTTCTTTTATGTTCTTGTAATCAATTTTCTTTTATGCAATCCGTGCTCTAGGTTTGGTTTAGTCTCCGCAATTTATTTTATATATTCTGAAATTTTTAGTTTTAAGATAACTCTGAAATTTATTTTTGCTGTTCAACTGACGATTTTAATTCATAATCTGTCTTTAGAAATCGACCCCTAATTTGCATCCAATTTCAATTGCAAAGTTTTCCTTCTTCCCTTTGTTTATTTTCAATTAGAAAACATTCAACATCCCCGACGTAATATTTTTCTTTTGATATTCAAAAAATCGATTTTGAATCCGAGTGAATGTTCTAATTTTTATGCAACTCCAATCGCCTCCCTGTGGATCGACCTCTTACAACCACTATTCTTCGAGTAGGAAAGGTAAGAGTAAAAAAATTAAATTTAACTTTTGTTCGTCGGTTCTAACAACGATCTGTCTAGCATATTTTTAGTTAGACAGGAAAGGACAAACAGAATTTTGGCGCCGTTGCCGCGGAGGCAAATCGAGAAGCAAGAACGATCACGAAGATCAAATCAAATTTTGGATGCCCGGAGTGAACATACTCCGGTAGTAAGTTTTTATTTTTATTTTTATTAATATTTTTTATTTTGATAATTTCTAGTTAATAATTTCGTAGTTATTAAATTCTGAAATTTGAAATTCGAAATTTAAAATTCAAAAAAAAAATTAAAATAAAAAAAAATTTCAAAAATTCAAAAATTTTCTAAATTCAAAATTTGAATTCTGAGATTCGAAATTTGAAGTTTAAAAAGAAAAAAATTTTAATTAAATCAAAAAAAATATAAAAAAAAATTATTATTTTTGCTAGTAATTGATAGGGTGCAATCCTCCGAGGTTATCATACCTCTATTGGGACTCCTCACGGAGTAATCTCCAGAGCTTATTCAACAGGCATTCGAAGATTGACTGACGTATAAGGATTAGTTTTAGTTTACATTCAAGTTATTGCTATATAAAAATTTAAATATAAAAAAAAATTAAGAAAATAGTAAATATATAAAAAAATATAAAAAAAATTGCTTGCTCATTTAATCAATACAACCTAATGACATTGCATAAACTTTAAAAAAATATATTGATTATTTGCTGCATTTAGTATTAAGCATTTGCATAAAGTAATTAAGGGCAAAACCCACTAAAAAGATAAGGTCGGGAAGTCATTACCTGTCCTTAGCCCAAAAAATCACCACCTTGCATACTTATCCTAAGCCAAATTAAATTAAAATCAAATTAGACGTTGACCTTAGGGTTTTCGAGCTCAATTAGGCTCTTGAAAAGAAGCGGCTGAAAGCCACTCCAGTGAGAATTTAGTAATTGGTGATGTCTAGGAAAGTTTTACAACAGTGAGAACTGTTACGGGTATTGTGGTATCGGAGTATCCCTTCTGGCACCACCACACACCCCGGGACTTTCCTGGTCACTGATTACTAGATTGCTTAACTGGTAAGCTCAAGCTTAATCTGAAAGGGAGATTAGGAGCTGTCTAATCTAGGAGAGAATTTCAGGAACTTTTTAACCTGATACATCTCTGTGCAACTAGATTTAAGAAGCTACTAAACCTCACTTAGTTCTAAGACTAATAGGGTCAAATTGTTGCGTGGTGTTGGTTGTGGTCATCTGTGTCTAGCCCTTCTCTTCTTTTAGGATTTCGTTCATTGTAGGAGTCAAATCTAATTAAGTTGTGATAATGTATGCATGGTAGAAGGTCATTAAGGGATAAGTTAACCCCATTTGATCCTGAGATTGATAGAACTTTTCATCACAACCTGCGAACTATAAACCAACCGTCGATCTCTACAATGGGTGAACATATTAGAACCCTGAATGAATTGTTTGCACCCGCATCCGCTAGTCCCCCTACGTGCATAGTATTACCAATTAATAATGCAGCCCAATTCGAGATTCGGGCTGCAACAATAAACATGTTACCCAAGTTTCATGGGTTCGAAAGTGAACAACCCTACATTCATCTAAACAAATTTTTGACAATCTGTCAAACGTTTAGAAATCAAAACTTAGATGAAGAGGGTATTAAATAAGATTGTTTCCCATGACTTTAGAGGATTGTGCCGCTGCATGGCTGTATTCCCTTGCTTCAAATTCCATCACATCTTGAGAACAACTATCTAGGAAATTCATGGCTAAGTTTTATCCCATGGTAAAAACTGAAAAAATTAAAGATGCCATCAGAACTTTTAGAGAAAAATCAGAGGAGGAATTTTTCCAACTTTGGAAAAGATTTCATGATCTTTTGGTCAAGTGCCCGCACCATGGGCTTGACAAGGCTGATCTAGTACATTTCTTTTATAAAGGACTACCTCCGGCACATAGAAACATGATCGAGTCCATGCACAAAGGTAGGTTCATGGACCAAACCCCGGATCGAGCACATGAATTTCTTGTTGACTTAGCCGAGAACGCCCAAAATTGGAGTAGCTATGGTGAGGAAGTAAATAGAGATGAGTTCGGGTCTAGAAAACCAGGTAATTATGAAATGAAAGCAGACCCAGAACTCAAAAATGTCATATCCAATCTGGTGACTGGAATGAACAACTTAAGCAAAAAGTTTGATGCTTTCACTGTTTCCACTAGCTCGAGTTCATATAAAGAGTTAAATCCCATCATAAAAGTGGATCACGTGTCACATATTTATGTATCTTGTGTAATAGTTCTGAGCATCTAGTGGAGTGTTGCCCTAGTTTACCCAACATTAAGGCTGAGCAAGCAAATGCTCTAAATTCATATAGTGCCTTTAAGAAGCCCACTCCCAACTCTTTCAGCCCAGTTTACCACCCCGATAATAGGTTCCACCCAAATTTCTCATACAAGCAAAATGAACCTATTCAGCATCAAGGTGGTCCACCAGGTTTTCAGAACAACTTTTCCAGAATAGGTCCACCACAAATGAACCAACCTTTGGTTCCATCTGTACCGCCTTATAATGCCCCTATCCCACAGCAACCTTCACAATTAGAAACCATGATGGCTAATATGATGAAACAACAACAAGATTTTATCAAGCAACAACAACAGACCAATACAGCCCAAGCCCAGACTAACCAATTCCATGTGCAAGCAATTGCAAAACTTGAGGTTAGTCTGAGCCAAATAGCTAACTCTCTAGGGGATAGGAAGAAAGGTGAACTACCTAGTCAACCAGTGCCTAACCCTAGTAGACAACAAAATCAAGGTCAGATAGGTCAGTATCAAATCAATTCTAATGGAAATCCGACCTATGAAGTCCAGGCAATTACCACTTTAAGGTCTGACAAGGAAGTGGACAATAAAGTCCAACTTCCTGAAAATGAAAAAGAAAATAAATCTGAATCCGATAAGAACCCTATTCAGAAGAGGGGTCAAGAACAGGACAAACCGGAAAAAAGGGAAGAACCTATAGAAACATACAAACCCAAGGTTCCCTTTTCCAGTAGACTTCAGGACTCCAAGAAACAATCTAACTTTGATGAAATCATGGAAGTCTTTAAAACTGTTCAAATAAATATACCTTTTCTCGATGCCATAAGACAAATTCCCTCCTATACAAAATTCTTGAAAGACCTCACCATGGTCAAAAGAAAAACAAGTATTCTTAGGCAAGCTGTTATGGCTGCACAAGCCTCATCTCTCATTCAACAACAGATTGCCCCGAAATTCAAAGACCCTGGTTGCCCAACTATTGAAATAAAAATAGGAGAGACGATCATCCAAAGAGCTCTATTAGATTTAGGAGCCAGTGTAAACCTACTTCCCTACTATGTGTACCAAAAATTTGGTTTGGGGAAATTAAAGCCTACAAATATTACCCTTTCCTTAGCAGATAGGACAGTGAAGTACCCCAAGGGGATTGTAGAGGATGTAATAGTAAAAGTAAATGAGTTTTACTATCCTGTGGACTTCGTTATCCTTGAGACTGAACCTGCAATACATCCAGACAGTCACACACCTATAATTTTAGGTAGACCTTTCTTAGCCACAGCAAATGCTGTGATCAACTGTCGAAATGGGATGCTGAATTTTCTTTTGGCAACATGAAAGTCGAGCTTAATGTCTTCAACATAAGTAAACAACCACCAGACGACAAAGAAATCAATGAAGTTGACATGATTGAAAGTCTGGTTCAGGAGACTTTCTTACAAACTTATAATAAGGACCCTTTAGAAGCTTACCTTGCCCATTCCGAGGAAGGGATCAAGCATGCGCCTCTTAGTTCTGTTCTCCTTATGAGCATAGATCGTCATCAGCCGACTGTTCTTCATCGGAATTTTTCAAAACCATTCTTAGATAATGGTTGAAAAAAAAAAAGGAGATTTACATTTTGTGTGGCTGAAGACATAAAACTTAGCGCTCTTGGAAGGCAACCCAACATATAAATATCTTCTATAAAAAAAAAAATTACTAACATGCAGGTTTGGGGGATTTTGCCCCAACTTTCAATTAACCCACCCATATCAGGTACTTCTCCTCTGTCCTCTTACTGCTTTAAATTTTCTTTAACATTGAGGACAATGTTAGATTTAGGTTTGGGGGTATTTTTACGCATTTGAAATTTTATAAAAAAAAAAAAGTTTTTAGTTAAAATTTTTGAAAAAAAAAAATACAACACACAAGGTATATAAAATCTAAGAGCCCAATGACTATTTGGAAGTAGTGCAAAGTGAGTTCTTTTTATTAAGTTCCTTTTAGTGAGTTGTAAGCTAATTAGTGCTTTGAATTTCACAACACATCTGGCCTGCATTTTCTAAGGTATAGGTTCGACATTGTGTTGAGAATATGGTAGCAACATCGAATCCTGATGAACCATCTTTTTCTGATCCAAAAAAAATGGTGGATTTAGTCAGGTACATCGAAAAGGGCTACCTATTGTCAAAGGTCAGCGGGCTTGTGATGAGGAATCCGAGCATAGGTCCATAGGGGAGTCTTGATGCCCGACACCTCATGCCAACTGGTGTGAGAATTGTCGACTAATTGCTCGCTACATGGAGGAATCATCACAGGAGTAAAAGTGCACAATATATACATTATCATTTCTCTTTAATGCAAAAAAAAACAAAAAAAAATAAAAAAATAAAAAAAAAAGTATATTGACCTTAAGAAAGACAATAGTGCGAAAGCCGTCGTTGTAAAAATTCGAGTAAACTGGAATATTACAGATAAAGCCCATGAGGTATTAAAGTAAACATCCACAGCTCTCGAAATCCTGCAGAAAAGATGATTTTGAATCAGCAAATAGGTCTTGTCCGACCAATTCTTGGAAACTACTAACATTAGCCATATTTTGGAGATCCAAAACCTTAGCTTGTGCATGGTCCAAACTTCACTGAGCACTCAAGTATAAATAAGTCTTACAACTTCCTAACGGAAAACTTAATAACTTCAACTTAAATTGCATACTAACCTAGAAATTGGGGCTACTTAGTAATTAAAACCTTGTGTGCTTTTGAAATTCTTATCAGTTATGTACTTGAAATAAGACTTTCATTTCACAAACCAAATTTTATTTTGGGATTGAAGTTTGTGGATAACTTCACTGCAAACCCTCACGAGACAACACTCGTCCACTAGGGTAACCTAGGGGTTTAAAGGCTTGTTGCACGTGCTAAGTGTAATCGTAATGCTCTACGAAAATGAGTATTTATCTTAGTATATTTATATAATAAATTACACTTTTACACTCTCATTTTATCATTTTCGCACTAAATTGCTAGAAACTAGCAATAAGCTAGTTGGGGGGTGTGATGAAAGCACAAAAGTGCGACCTACATGTCACCTAAATTAGTATTATTGCTAACCGATAATGATAAATCACTAGATTAATATTATATTTGGGTTTGGCACAGATTTTCATAAATTAGAGATAAAATGCACATTGAGTACAAATTTGACTAAAAAAGGATCCCTTCCCAGATCCGACCCGGTTGAAGATCGGGTCGGGTCCGAGTCGGATTCGGGTCCGAATCGGGTCCAATTTCTTTATGCTTTTAGGAAAGAATTTTAGGCAAATCTAATTTGACCATATCATAACTATGAGGTGCTGGGTGACCCATGACTTGAAAGACTTGCAATTGACCTCTAGTCAGAATAGATGACCCGCGATGAACCAACTCCATCTCACGAGGGCAAAGAATCCCAGCGATCCCGCCACTGCAGCCTTCACCGTGTCTCCACTGCATCCATGCCGTGGCATCCCTTCCAAATCCTCCACGCCAGCGAACGCATCAAGCTTCATCGATCACGACAGACCCCAGCTGCCTTCCGCTTCCAATCCCGACGGTCCCCGCGGCGATTCCTTCGCATCCAAGCGTCCGTGCCAGCTCGCCCGTGATCCCAGCAACGCCCGATTCACAGCCGTGGCATCCGTCCCATGATCTTCAGCAGCTCATCCCGTCGATCCTGCGGCGTCTTCCCAGCATCCTCATCCGCTTTCCCTTTCTTCCGCATCCAGCCCCTCTTCCGGACTCCAAGCCATCTCGTGATCTGCGTCCGGACATCTCGCATCCGCACCGAATCTCTTCCACGGATCATCGCCTCCTCCCATCTCCTCTTCTTTCGGCCACAGCAGCAGATTACCGAAGCTGATCCAGCCGCAAACCGCGATCCATCCCAAGCATTGCGTCCCTTCCCAGATCTTCCATCCGTGAAGGAAGCCCCAGCGATTCCATGATCGGCTCATCCCAGCTCATCCCACGCGTTTCCTCCCTTCCGCGACTGGTCCACCATCCACCGAGGCCATGATCGGCTCCTCCCGAGATCTCGCGGCCGGCCGTGAAGCAGCCCAAAATCCCAGCATCCCGGATGATCCGTGATTCCACCTAAAATCCAAGGGACCCTGCGGCTATAAGAGGAGAAGGAGAAAGAGAGGAAGACGGGCTCGGTTGGGGTCGGTTCCAAAGAACAGAGGAGGGTGGAGAGTCGTTGGAGGCCAAGAAACAGAGCCAGGGGGAGAAGAAGGAATCGGCTCGGGAGGGGAGTCAGATGGTTCAAAAGAAACAGAGGAGAAGCCCTGTTTTCCGAGAAGAAGGAAGAAGAAAATATTATTTTAATATTTTTTTATATAGTGTTCAGCCGAGTTGTTGGTTCCTTTTGTTTCAAGGATTTTTTTTTATGTTCTTGTACTCAATTTTCTTTTATGCAATCCGTGCTCTAGGTTTGGTTTAGTCTCCACAATTTATTTTATATATTCTGAAATTTTTAGTTTTAAGATAACTCTGAAATTTATTTTTGCTGTTCAACTAACGATTTTAATTCATAATCTGTCTTTAGAAATCTACCCCTACTCTGCATCCAATTTCAATTGCAAAGTTTTCCTTCTTCCCTTTGTTTATTTTCAATTAGAAAACATTCAACATCCCCGACGTAATGTTTTTCTTTTGATATTCAAAAAATCGATTTTGAATCCGAGTGAATGTTCTAATTTTTATGCAACTCCAATCGCCTCCCTGTGGATCGACTTCTTACAACCACTATTCTTCGAGTAGGAAAGGTAAGAGTAAAAAAATTAAATTTAACTTTTGTTCGTCGGTTCTAACAACGATCTGTCTAGCATATTTTTAGTTAGACAGGAAAGGACGAACAGAATTTTGGCGCCGTTGCCGTGGAGGCAAATCGAGAAGCAAGAACGATCACGAAGATCAAATCAAATTTTGAATGCCCGGAGTGAACATACTCCGGTAGTAAGTTTTTATTTTTATTTTTATTAATTTTTCTTATTTTGATAATTTCTAGTTAATAATTTCGTAGTTATTAAATTCTGAAATTTGAAATTCGAAATTTAAAATTCAAAAAAAAATTAAAATAAAAAAAATTTCAAAAATTCAAAAATTTTCTAAATTCAAAATTTGAATTCTGAGATTCGAAATTTGAAGTTTAAAAAGAAAAAAATTTTAATTAAATCAAAAAAAAAATATAAAAAAAATTATTATTTTTGCTAGTAATTGATAGGGTGCAATCCCCCGAGGTTATCATACCTCTATTGGGACTCCTCACGGAGAAATCTCCAGAGCTTATTCAACAGGCATTCGGAGATTGACTGACGTATAAGGATTAGTTTTAGTTTACATTCAAGTTATTGCTATATAAAAATTTAAATATAAAAAAAAATTAAGAAAATTGTAAATATATAAAAAAAATATAAAAAAAAATTGCTTGCTCATTTAATCAATACAACCTAATGACATTGCATAAACTTTAAAAAAATATATTGATTATTTGCTGCATTTAGTATTAAGCATTTGCATAAAGTAATTAAGGGCAAAACCACTAAAAAGATAAGGTCGGAAAGTCATTACCTGTCCTTAGCCCAAAAAATCACCACCTTGCATACTTATCCTAAGCCAAATTAAATTAAAATCAAATTAGACGTTGGCCTTAGGGTTTTCGAGCTCAATTAGGCTCTTGGAAAGAAGCGGCTGAAAGCCACTCCAGTGAGAATTTAGTAATTGGTGATGTCTAGGAAAGTTTTTACAACAGTGAGAACTGTTACGGGTATTGTGGTATCGGAGTATCCCTTCTGGCACCACCACACACCCCGGGACTTTCCTGGTCACTGATTACTGGATTGCTTAACTGGTAAGCTCAAGCTTAATCTGAAAGGGAGATTAGGAGCTGTCTAATCTAGGAGAGAATTTCAGGAACTTTTTAACCTGATACATCTCTGTGCAACTAGATTTAAGAAGCTACTAAACCTCACTTAGTTCTAAGACTAATAGGGTCAAATTGTTGCGTGGTGTTGGTTGTGGTCATCTGTGTCTAGCCCTTCTCTTCTTTTAGGATTTCGTTCATTGTAGGAGTCAAATCTAATTAAGTTGTGATAATGTATGCATGGTAGAAGGTCATTAAGGGATAAGTTAACCCCATTTGATCCTGAGATTGATAGAACTTTTCATCACAACCTGCGAACTATAAACCAACCGTCGATCTCTACAATGGGTGAACATATTAGAACCCTGAATGAATTGTTTGCACCCGCATCCGCTAGTCCCCCTACGTGCATAGTATTACCAATTAATAATGCAGCCCAATTCGAGATTCGGGCTGCAACAATAAACATGTTACCCAAGTTTCATGGGTTCGAAAGTGAACAACCCTACATTCATCTAAACAAATTTTTGACAATCTGTCAAACGTTTAGAAATCAAACTTAGATGAAGAGGGTATTAAATTAAGATTGTTTCCCATGACTTTAGAGGATTGTGCCGCTGCATGGCTGTATTCCCTTGCTTCAAATTCCATCACATCTTGGGAACAACTATCTAGGAAATTCATGGCTAAGTTTTATCCCATGGTAAAAACTGAAAAAATTAAAGATGCCATCAGAACTTTTAGAGAAAAATCAGAGGAGGAATTTTTCCAACTTTGGAAAAGATTTCATGATCTTTTGGTTAAGTGCCCGCACCATGGGCTTGACAAGGCTGATCTAGTACATTTCTTTTATAAAGGACTACCTCCGGCACATAGAAACATGATCGAGTCCATGCACAAAGGTAGGTTCATGGACCAAACCCCGGATCGAGCATATGAATTTCTTGTTGACTTAGCCGAGAATGCCCAAAATTGGAGTAGCTATGGTGAGGAAGTAAATAGAGATGAGTTCGGGTCTAGAAAACCAGGTAATTATGAAATGAAAGCAGACCCAGAACTCAAAAATGTCATATCCAATCTGGTGACTGGAATGAACAACTTAAGCAAAAAGTTTGATGCTTTCACTGTTTCCACTAGCTCGAGTTCATATAAAGAGTTAAATCCCATCATGAAAGTGGATCACGTGTCACATATTTATGTATCTTGTGTAATAGTTCTGAGCATCTAGTGGAGTGTTGCCCTAGTTTACCCAACATTAAGGCTGAGCAAGCAAATGCTCTAAATTCATATAGTGCCTTTAAGAAGCCCACTCCCAACTCTTTCAGCCCAGTTTACCACCCCGATAATAGGTTCCACCCAAATTTCTCATACAAGCAAAATGAACCTATTCAGCATCAAGGTGGTCCACTAGGTTTTCAGAACAACTTTTCCAGGATAGGTCCACCACAAATGAACCAACCTTTGGTTCCATCTGTACCGCCTTATAATGCCTCTATCCCACAGCAACCTTCACAATTAGAAACCATGATGGCTAATATGATGAAACAACAACAAGATTTTATCAAGCAACAACAACAGACCAATACAGCCCAAGCCCAGACTAACCAATTCCCATGCGCAAGCAATTGCAAAACTTGAGGTTAGTCTGAGCCAAATAGCTAACTCTCTAGGGGATAGGAAGAAAGGTGAACTACCTAGTCAACCAGTGCCTAACCCTAGTAGACAACAAAATCAAGGTTAGATAGGTCAGTATCAAATCAATTCTAATGGAAATCCGACCTATGAAGTCCAGGCAATTACCACTTTAAGGTCTGGCAAGGAAGTGGACAATAAAGTCCAACTTCCTGAAAATGAAAAAGAAAATAAATCTGAATCCGATAAGAACCCTATTCAGAAGAGGGGTCAAGAACAGGACAAACCGGAAAAAAGGGAAGAACCTATAGAAACATACAAATCCAAGGTTCCCTTTCCCAGTAGACTTCAGGACTCCAAGAAACAATCTAACTTTGATGAAATCATGGAAGTCTTTAAAACTGTTCAAATAAATATACCTTTTCTCGATGCCATAAGACAAATTCCCTCCTATACAAAATTCTTGAAAGACCTCACCACGGTCAAAAGAAAAACAAGTATTCCTAGGCAAGCTGTTATGGCTGCACAAGCCTCATCTCTCATTCAACAACAGATTGCCCCGAAATTCAAAGACCCTGGTTGCCCAACTATTGAAATAAAAATAGGAGAGACGATCATCCAAAGAGCTCTATTAGATTTAGGAGCCAGTGTAAACCTACTTCCCTACTATGTGTACCAAAAATTTGGTTTGGGGAAATTAAAGCCTACAAATATTATCCTTTCCTTAGCAGATAGGACAGTGAAGTACCCCAAGGAGATTGTAGAGGATGTAATAGTAAAAGTAAATGAGTTTTACTATTCTGTGGACTTCGTTATCCTGGAGACTGAACCTGCAATACATCCAGACAGTCACACACCTATAATTTTAGGTAGACCTTTCTTAGCCACAGCAAATGCTGTGATCAACTGTCGAAATGGGATGCTGAAGTTATCTTTTGGCAACATGAAAATCGAGCTTAATGTCTTCAACATAAGTAAACAACCACCAGACGACAAAGAAATCAATGAAGTTGACATGATTGAAAGACTGGTTCAGGAGACTTTCTTACAAACTTATAATAAGGACCCTTTAGAAGCTTACCTTGCCCATTCCGAGGAAGGGATCAAGCATGCGCCTCTTAGTTCTGTTCCCCTTATGAGCATAGATCGTCATCAGCCGACTTGGTTGAAAAAAAAAAAGGAGATTTACATTTTGTCTGGCTGAAGACATAAAACTTAGCGCTCTTGGGAGGCAACCCAACATATAAATATCTTCTATATAAAAAAAAAATTACTAACATGCAGGTTTGGGGGATTTTGCCCCAACTTTCAATTAACCCACCCATATCAGGTACTTCTCCTCTGTCCTCTTACTGCTTTAAATTTTCTTTAACATTGAGGATAATGTTAGATTTAGGTTTGGGGGTATTTTTACGCATTTGAAATTTTATAAAAAAAAAGTTTTTAGTTAAAATTTTTGAAAAAAAAATACAACACACAAGGTATATAAAAATCTAAGAGCCCAATGACTATTTGGAAGTAGTGCAAAGTGAGTTCTTTTTATTAAGTTCCTTTTAGTGAGTTGTAAGCTAATTAGTGCTTTGAATTTCACAACACATCTGGCCTGCATTTTCTAAGGTATAGGTTCGACATTGTGTTGAGAATATGGTAGCAACATTGAATCCTGATGAACCATCTTTTTCTGATCCAAAAAAAAAAATGGTGGATTTAGTCAGGTACATCGAAAAGGGCTACCTATTGTCAAAGGTCAGCGGGCTTGTGATGAGGAACCCGAGCATAGGTCTGTAGGGGAGTCTTGATACCCGACACCTCATGCCAACTGGTGTGAGAATTGTCGACTAATTGCTCGCTACATGGAGGAATCATCACAGGAGTAAAAGTGCACAATATATACATTATCATTTCTCTTTAATGCAAAAAAAACAAAAAAAAAATAAAAAAAATGAAAAAAAAAGTATATTGACCTTAAGAAAGACAATAGTGTGAAAGCCGTCGTTGTAAAAATTCGAGTAAACTGGAATATTATAGATAAAGCCCATGAGGTATTAAAGTAAACATCCACAGCTCTCGAAATCCTGCAGAAAAGATGATTTTGAATAAGCAAATAGGTCTTGTCCGACCAATTCTTGGAAACTACTAATATTAGCGATATTTTGGAGATCCAAAACCTTAGCTTGTGCATGGTCCAAACTTCACTGAGCATTCAAGTATAAATAAGTCTTACAACTTCCTAACGGAAAACTTAATAACTTTAACTTAAATTGCATACTAACCTAGAAATTGGGCTACTTAGTAATTAAAACCTTGTGTGCTTTTGAAATTCTTATCAGTTATGTACTTGAAATAAGACTTTCATTTCACAAACCAAATTTTATTTTGAGATTGAAGTTTGTGGGTAACTTCACTGCAAAACCCTCACGAGACAACACTTGTCCACTAGGGTAACCTAGGGGTTTAAAGGCTTCTTGCACGTGCTAAGTGTAATCGTAATGCTCTACGAAAATGAGTATTTATCTTAGTATATTTATATAATAAATTACACTTTTGCACTCTCATTTTATCATTTTCGCACTAAATTGCTAGAGACTAGCAATAAGCTAGTTGGGGGGTGTGATGAGAGCACAAAAGTGCGACCTACATGTCACCTAAATTAGTATTATTGCTAACCGATAATGATAAATTCACTAGATTAATATTATATTTGGGTTTGGCACAGATTTTTATAAATTAGAGATAAAATGCACATTGAGTACAAATTTGACTAAAAAAGGATTCCTTTCCTGATCTGACCCGGTTGAAGATCGGGTCGGGTCCGAGTCGGATTCGGGTCCGAATCGGGTCCAATTTCTTTATGCTTTTAGGAAAAGAATTTTGGGCAAATCTAATTTGACCATATCATAACTATGAGGTGCTGGGTGACCCATGACTTGAAAGACTTGCAATTGACCTCTAGTCAGAATAGATGACCCGCGATGAACCAACTCCATCTCACGAGGGCAAAGAATCCCAGCGATCCCGCCACTGCATCCTTCACCGCGTCTCCACTGCATCCATGCCGTGGCATCCCTTCCAAATCCTCCACGCCAGCGAACGCATCAAGCTCCATCGATCACGGCAGACCCTAGCTGCCTTCCGCTTCCAATCCCGACGGTCCCGCGGCGATTCCTTCGCATCCAAGCGTCCGTGCCAGCTCGTCCGTGATCCCAGCAACGCCCGATTCACAGCCGTGGCATCCGTCCCATGATCTTCAGCAGCTCATCCCGTCGATCCCGCGGCGTCTTCCCAGCATCCTCATCCGCTTTCCCTTTCTTCTGCATCCAGCCCTTCTTCCGGACTCCAAGCCATCCCGTGATCTGCGTCCGTACATCTCGCATCCGCACCGGATCTCTTCCACGGATCATCGCCTCCTCCCATCTCCTCTTCTTCCGGCCACAGCAGCAGATTACCGGAGCCGATCCAGCCGCAAACCGCGATCCATCCCAAGCATCGCGTCCCTTCCCAGATCTTCCATCCGTGAAGGAAGCCCCAGCGATTCCGTGATCGGCTCATCCCAGCTCATCCCATGCGTTTCCTTCCTTCCGCGACTGGTCCACCATCCACCGAGGCCATGATCGGCTCCTCCCGAGATCTCGCGGCCGGCCGTGAAGTAGCCCGAAATCCCAGCATCCCGGATGATCCGTGATTCCACCTAAAATCCAAGGGACCCTGCGGCTATAAGAGGAGAAGGAGAAAGAGAGGAAGACGGGCTCGGTTGGGGTCGGTTCCAAAGAACAGAGGAGGGTGGAGAGTCGTTGGAGGCCAAGAAACAGAGCCAGGGGGAGAAGAAGGAATCGGCTCGGGAGGGGAGTCAGATGGTTCAAAAGAAACAGAGGAGAAGCCCTGTTTTTCGAGAAGAAGGAAGAAGAAAATATTATTTTAATATTTTTTTTATATAGTGTTCAGCCGAGTTGTTGGTTCCTTTTGTTTCAAGGATTTTCTTTTATGTTCTTGTAATCAATTTTCTTTTATGCAATCCGTGCTCTAGGTTTGGTTTAGTCTCCGCAATTTATTTTATATACTCTGAAATTTTTAGTTTTAAGATAACTCTGAAATTTATTTTTGCTGTTCAACTGACGATTTTAATTCATAATCTGTCTTTAGAAATCGACCCCTACTCTGCATCCAATTTCAATTGCAAAGTTTTCCTTCTTACCTTTGTTTATTTTCAATTAGAAAACATTCAACATCCCCGACGTAATGTTTTTCTTTTGATATTCAAAAAATCGATTTTGAATCCGAGTGAATGTTCTAATTTTTATGCAACTCCAATCGCCTCCCTGTGGATCGACCTCTTACAACCACTATTCTTCGAGTAGGAAAGGTAAGAGTAAAAAAATTAAATTTAACTTTTGTTCGTCGGTTCTAACAACGATCTGTCTAGCATATTTTTAGTTAGACAGGAAAGGACGAACAACTGGTCCTTTGACCTGCAGTGCTTCAGCTACTCACAATGAGGTTTATTGTAGTTTGATTGCACGTATACATAGTCTCTAGACATACGGGTCCATGCAGTGTAGATTGGCTGCAATAGGTTCACTGTAGGAGTAGGGTATGCGCCTATATGGAATATATCGACCTTGGTAGATAAGGAGAGATCCTATGTGATTTATAAGACTGAGTTCGTAAGACCTCGGCCGGGGCAGTATGCATAGTGGAGAAAGAGTTTTCCACTCTCGAACTTAAGTCGAATAAATCTTGACATATGACAGGCGATGGGGTTTGACGAGTTGTCCATGACCTCCGCCCTGTAGGGATCCACGATAGAAGGACTGTATCATACGATAACTGCACCTAGAGCTTCATCATTCTATTCTGCTGGGTAGCCACTACATGCTGCTAGGTGTCACTGGTGGATGGTGGGACTCACAGTGATTATCTCGATGATCGATAAACCCTAATGAGTAGAGTTGGAATCATTCCAACCCATTGAAAGGAGCTTTCCCTGATATTATGATAGAGATCGCAACATATCTCACTACCAGTCAGAATAGAACCTATGGGGTCACACACACTAGAAGTATTGACCGATCCGATGGTTGAAAAGTGATTATGAATCACGAGTAATCAATTCGATTGATAATCAGTAGAAGAAGGAACAAAGGGAATTAATTAATTGAACTTAAATACAAATCCTACTTAGAGTAGGATTTCTGCAGTCCTAATTAGATTAGGACTAGGAGTCCTATTTGGAGTAGGACTGAGATTCCTACTTGGAGTAGGATTTCTACAATCCTAATTAGATTAGGAGTTTTGAATTAAATTTGGATTCCTACTTGGAGTAGGATTCCCACAGTCCTAATCGGATTAGGACTTCGGATTCAAATTAGAATCCTAATTGGATTAGGACTAAAATTAAATAAGTTCTAATTGGATTAGGATTTCTTAAGTTCCAATTAATTATTAATCTAATGAATCAAGATGACTCCTAATTGGGTTAGGATTGAAGAGTTCAATTGAGTCATCGTTCATTCAAGTTCTAATTGGATTAGGACTTGTATAAAACCCAAATTGGTTAAACCTTGGACTAAGCCTAATTAGATTAGGACTTAGCCACTAGAAGACCTCCTAATCCTCCTTAGAGGAGGACTAGGGTTAGCCAAGAGGGAGGGGCTCATGCCCCTCCTCTTTTGCTTTGTTGGTGCGGCAACACAAGAGGGGCCGGCGCCCCTCTTGGAAAACAATCAAGGGCTCCTAATTTGTAGGAGCCCTTCATGCTTTAAAAAGGATGTGGGCGGCACCCTAGGGCTAAGCATTGAAGCCCTCTTCCTTCTCCACCCGTGAGCACCCTCTCCTCCTCTTGTTTCAGCCGCAAGCAAGGAAAAGCCAAGAGGAGTCTTGGCGGCATCCTCTTCCTCCCTTCCTTCTTCCAACGCAGGCAAGGGAAAAGGACTGCAAGGCTTGGTGATCTTCTTCCTAGGTTGCTCCTTCTTCTTCCTCCTCCCAAGTACAATCAAAGGTTGATCAAAAGGGAGGACATCAGCCATTAAAGTTGTCTCTGCAAGGGAGCTAGCACCCCGGGGAGACAAAGAAGCTTGGATCAATTTTTGCTTTGTGTGGATACCCGTAGAGGCCGGACATGTGAACGGCTTCAAGCGAATCTTTATCCTAAACCACGATCATCAGTTTGCAGTGATCATCTACCCGCACAAGGTGAAGATCTGATCTTCATAATTAGTTTTAAAAAGTTTTTAATTCTAATCTATCTACGAACGGTTATTGAACAACGTTTATAGGATGAACAATTGGATCCCGCTTATGCCTCTTCCGCTGCATCTGAAATTTTTTAAATTTTCTGCAGCATGGGCGGGTTTTCCAACAGTGGTATCAGAGCTTAGGCTTTGTAGATTAAGGTTAGAATTAATTATTAACAGGCATGATAGATCTGAAATTTAAAAGGATATGTATGCTGAAAATTTTCTGCATGCAGATTTTTCAGGGTTGCTGATTTTGCATGCTGATTTTTTATGTGATAAATTGATGATTCTAATTGCATTGTTAATGGGATTACAAAGTTTAGAATCATGATTAGCATGATCAGCAACCTATATATCATAACATAATCAATTAAGTTTCAAATCTGAAAATTATAATTGTTTTATGTGGTGATGATCATTGGATTTAAATTCTTTTGGTATCAATTGTAAAGGACCTGCGATATGATCTGCAATGTCATGTAATTTTTCAGATGCTTGCATGCATCTTATTTAATATTTTGAGAGGGCCTGCGTGCCTCCTAAAAGGGGATGTAATTTATTATTGTTTATCTGATTGTATTTCTGTGATATGATGTACGTCAACGATCAAGTCGGAGAACAGTGCATGAGATGAATGGTGATCTGAACGGTTGATGACGATTGGATCAAGAGTTGATCAGGGATCGAATCAAGGAGGCTCGGACCAATTCAAGAGTTGAAGACCAGTTGATCGATTGACGTGCATGTGCTTGTAATATGACCTAATTAGAATCCGATGATCATCCACCTGTTTAAAGTTTAGCTTTACTTAATGCTGCGATTATAACTGCTGCAATGTGCCGTTTGCATGTGATGTGAATGTGAGTCGGGTAGATAGGTTTACATATGATGCAAACTATTAGGACCAATCCCCAAAATAGACCTAAACTTAAAACCTCCTCAATCAAGTCGAGGAGTGAACCAAACATGAGCGAGTCATACTAGATTAATTGATCTAATTGGTGTATAGGAAAAGCATGAAAGGTGGTTACTTAATTAGGACCTTACTCTCTGCAGTAAGGGGAGCCTTCCACCTGCTTACCTAGCTAATTGTTCGATTTACCTCTTATGAAGAGCTCAAGTTGCAAATACTAAGACATGATTAACCAATATTAAGTCCATAGGTCTTCCACCGTAGTAGAGCTGCTAAGGTCTTCTGATGTTGACCTTGTCTCGGCTGGACACAGTGGGCAAGTTGCATCGAGGGGACTGGACCTCTCTACTAGACATGAGATGTTGTAGCCGGGATAAAGATAGGTGGGCACCAATAACTGTTAGGTGAGGACCCAATGACGACTTTATTTCTACGGTTATACGGTGGGTCTGACTTAACTAAGAAATGGACCAATTAACTTTTAGGTGAGTCTTCATGGCTTAGAGAGCAAGTAGCACTGCCAACATGCTTGAGAAGCATTATGACAAGATTGTTACACTCATCCATTTATGTGTCACCAATAACTGTTTAGGTGAGGTGCATGTAAATCGGTGGGACCGCAGTACCCACTGGAAACCCTAGTCGTTGTTAGGATTTTCAATTCCTACCAGGGGGAGTGTGAGGAATTTCAAGAAAAATAGGTGGGAGGAACATTTGTTCTAAAAGGACCCTAGAACAGATTAGGATCAAGTACAAAAGTCTAACTAGAATCTTTCCTCTCTGCAGATCATAACGTCAGCCTCAAACCCTTTGACCCGTATTCTTGAGACCAACCGATGACTGGTACCAATTACAGAGACTGGCTTAGAAATCTCAAAATTGTTTCTGAGTTGCGAGAAAATAGGCTAGTGCCGACAATGATATCCCCACATTATCAGCACGTCCGACCGCGGTGATCAGCGTGCGACGCATGAAAAGTGGAACAGACGATTGATATTAGGGTCAAGTGCTACATCATGGCATCCATGTCAATGAAACTCTAATGCCAGCATGAGAATTATGAAGACTGTTAGGGACAACTGGCACACCTGCAAGGAGTTGTATTGGTGGAGCAGATCGCACAGCTCGTTTTGAAGTGTCCAAGAGGCTCTTCAAAGGCAAAGATGCGCGAGGGGCAGTCTGTCCATGATCACGGTCTGACTATGATCAAGCGGACCTGGAGGAGCTTGGAGAAGCTTGGTATGAATATGCACAAAGGAATTGCAAGTAAGATCTGATCCTTCAATCCCTTCCTGATTTATCTTGGACAGTTTATAGTAAACTACCACATGAATAAGATGGAATGCCACTAAGACTGAACTGTTAAACATGTTGTAACTGCTGAGGGGAGCCTTGAAAGGTTCAAGGGGCAATGTCCTTGCTGCTGAGTTGACTTCTGGGTTCCAAGAAAAAGTCTACTTGCGAAGAAAAAGAAGCCTGCAAAGAAGCAGAAGAAAGATAAGAAGCCAAAGAAAAAGGCTACTGCAATGTCGACGGCTACTGGAAGAGGAACTGTCCTTCGTATCTCAAGAGCCTGAAGAACAAGAAGGCTGACACACCTTCAGAAGGTATAGACTTGCTCGTAATTGAAACTAATCTAACGGTTTCTTCTACTTCTAGTTGGGTTATAGATTCTGGTTCTAGTGCTCACTTGTGCACTACTATGCAGGGTCTAAAGGAAAGTAGAAGGCTGGCGGAAGGTGCGGTAACCTTTCGAGTTGGCAATGGGGCAAAAGTTGCTGCTGTGGCTATGGGCCACCTACCCTCTGCGACTACCGTCTGGTTTTAGTTTATTACTTAGAGACTGTTATTATGTACCTGCTGCTAGCAGAAATTTGATTTCTGTTTCATGTCTAGCATAGGAAGGTCATGTTTTTACATTTGACAAAGACTGCTGTTCTATTTATTTCAGAAATAAAATAGTCGCACGTGGTTTTATGATGACAGTCTCTATCATTTGCATATGGATGTATCTGTAAATGTTTCTGAGCAAGAAGTGAGTGCTAAAGGATCCAAGAGATCCAGGGATGAGATAAACCAGAAGTATTTGTGGCACCTCAGGCTTGGCCATATTGGAGAGGACAGAATGAACAAAATGGATAAAGATGGCTTCTCGGCTCATTGACTTCGAGTCATATCCAGTTTGCAAGTCCTGTCTTCAAGGAAAAATGGCTAGATTGCTCTTTCTAGGACATGGGGAGAGGACCACTGAAATACTTACCCTGGTACATACAGATGTATGTGGCCCATTCGATGTGCTAGCCAGGGGACATTATTTCTACTTCATTACCTTTACCGATGATTATTCACGGTATGGGTATGTGTATCTTATGAGACACAAATTTGAATCTTTTAAAAAGTTCAAAGAGTTCAGAAATGAAGTAGAAAAACAAACTGGAAAATCCCTTAAGGCTCTTTGATCAGATCGAGGAGAAGAATACCTTAGTGGAGAATCCGGGACTATCTCAAAGAGAATGGCATAGTCTCACAATGGACTCCTCCGGGTACACCTCAACTCAATGGGGTGTCAGAGAGGAGAAACCGAACTCTATTGGATATGGTCCGATCCATGATGAGCTTCACTGATTTACCTATGTTTCTTTAGGAAGATGCCTTACTTACCGCAATTTATCTACTGAATAGAGTTCCCTCTAAATCCATTCCTACCACACCGTATGAGATATGGCATGGTAAGAAACCAAGTCTTGGTCATCTCAAGATTTGGGGATGTCCGGCCCATGTCAAGCGACTATAGGCGGACAAACTAGAGGCTAGGACCATAAGTGCTCGTTTTCATAGGATATCCTAAAGAGTCATTAGGATATAATTTTTACATCTCAGAGGATCACAATGTATTTGTGAGCCGACATGCCATCTTCTTGGAAAAATAGTTTATCCTTGATAGAGGCAGTGGAGAAAAATTGAGCTTGAAGAGAAAGCCTCTGAAAAGCAACGAGTCATGGATCCTATAGAACCCATTCATACAGAGCCAGTACACATTGTTCCTCCACCTCGCAGATCTAGTAGGTCTCCCATCCTCCTGATAGATACTTAGGTATGCTTGAAGAGGATACTAAGGAAATGTTCCTCATGGAGATAGGGAACACATAGAGGATCCCAAAACCTACAACGAGGCAATATCAGATATCGATTCCGAGAAATGGTTGGAAGCTATGAAGTCAGAGTTAGACTCCATGCATTCCAACCAAGTCTGACTTTAGTGGATCCACCAGAAGATATTACCTATTAGATGCAAATGATCTACAAAAGGAAGATAGGTTCGGATGGAAAGGTAGAGACCTATAAGGCAAGGCTGTGGCGAAAGGGTATAGTCAGCGCGAAGGCATTGACTATCAGGAGACCTTTTCACCTGTAGCCATGCTGAAATCCATCCGAACATTGCTTGCCATTGCAGCATTTCATGATTATGAAATCTGGCAGATGGATGTGAAAACTGCTTTCCTGAATGGATATCTTGATGAAGATATCTATATGGAACAGCCTTTGGGTTTCACTTCCAGTGATGGAGATCACAAGGTCTGCAAGCTGCAAAGGTCCATTTATGGACTAAAGCAAGCATCTCGGAGTTGGAACACTCGTTTCGATGATGCAATCAAAACGTTTGATTTCATCAAAAACGAAGAGGAACCGTGTGTTTACTAAAAAGGTTAGTGGGAGTGCTGTCGTTTCTCGTACTGTACGTGGACGACATCCTCCTGATAGGGAATGATATTCCCATGCTAACCTCGGTCAAGGTCTGGTTGTCAAAAGATTCTCCATGAAAGACCTTGGGGAAGCATCCTATATTTTGGGAATAAAGGTCTATAGAGATAGATCTAAAAGGATGCTTGGCCTATCACAGAAGATGTACATAGAGGAAGTGCTGAAAAGGTTCAGCATGGAAAACTCTAAAAGGGGTCTCTTACCCCTAAGGCATGGAATTCATCTCTCCAAGAAGATGTGCCCCAACACATCTGAAGAGATTCAACGCATGAGCAAGATCCCTTATGCATCGGCAATAGGGAGCCTCATGTATGCCATGCTATGTACACGACCTGATATAGCCCTTGCTGTGAGTGTCACAAGCAGATATCAGTCGAATCCAGGTGAAGAACACTGGACAGCTGTGAAGAATATTCTTAAGTACTTGAGAAGAACTAAAGATTTATTCTTGGTCTTTGGAGGATCATCAGAGTTAAAGGTAGAAGGGTACACAGATTCAGACTTCATGACTGATGTCGATGATAGAAGTCAACATCTGGATATGTGTTCTTGTGCAATGGTGGTACGGTGAATTGGAAGAGTTCTAAACAACCGATCATTGCTGATTCTACTATGGAAGCTGAATACATCGCCGCCTCTGAAGCTGCTAAGAAGGCTTCTGGTTCAAGAAATTCATTGCAGAGTTGGACGTGATGACATCAGATGCCATAACACTCTACTGCGATAATAATGGCGCCATAGCTCTTGCTAAGGAGCCAAGGTCTCATCAGAAGTCCAAGCATATAGAGCGGCGCTTCCACCTCATACGCGACTATGTTGAGAAGAAGTATGTCGAGGTGCAGAGAGTAGACTCCGCGGACAACGTGGCAGACCCATTCACTAAGCAGCTAAGTCAGCAAAAGACTGAAGCCCACCTTGAGGATGGGACTTAGATATATGACTGATTGGCTTTAGTGCAAGTGGGAGATTGTTAGATGTATGCCCTAGAAGCCAATCTGGCTGACACATTGTTAATTCTAGGACATAATTTTGTACTTGACTATTTATTATTGAATAAATAAAAGGCATCTTTTTCATTCATATTATTTATGTGTCTATGAATCGTCCAAGAATTAATAAGATGATGATGCATATTTTAAGAGTTAAGAATTTGAGCCATGCATCATTGGTGATTAATTTCTGAATGCTCCTGATCAATGGATCATCACGAGGACGGTGATCGATGATGAGATCAGTGCACACATTACTTTCCTTATGGATGGACGAGACTCGAGTCCACAGTGTGGCGACACTGAAGTAATAGTGCAGGTGCTTGTTAAGAACAAGGGTACTGAGCGTGACCAAGACAAGAAGTCACTTGGATGTCTATCCACTCGTCAGTGACTTGCTTGATGTTGCAGTAGTGTGACTGGTCCTTTGACCTGCGGTGCTTCGGCTACTCACAGTGAGGTTATTGTAGTTTGACTGCACATACATGGTCTCTAGCCATGGGTCCATGCAGTGTAGATTGGCTGCAGTAGGTTCACTGTAGGAGTAGGGTATGCACCTATAAGGAATCTATCGACCTTGATAGATAAGGAGAGATCCTATGTGATTTATAAGACTGAGTTCGTAAGACCTCGGCCGGGGCAGTATGCACAGTGGAGAAAGAGTTTTCCACTCTCGAACTTAAGTCGAATAAATCTTGACATATGACAGCAATGGGGTTTGACGAGTTCCATGACCTCCGCCCTGTAGGGATCCACGATAGAAGGACTGTATTATACGATAACTGCACCTAGAGGTTCATCATTCTATTCTGCTGGGTAGCCACTACATGCTGTTAGGTGTCACTAGTGGATGGTGGGACTCACAGGGATTATCTCTGTGGAGTGATTGATTAAAACCCTATTTGATTTTGATGAGCTCAAAGCATTTGAGTATATCTCTTGCTTACTAATGAATTCAATTAAGTATTTCAGTGAAAATCTTGTCTAAGTGTCTCTAGACTTGGTTCATAATATTTTGGATAAGTTAAGAAGTCAGCCTGAACCAAAGTCTGAGACTCGAGTCGACTCCAGAGTATCACGAGTCGACTCCAAGCATATCAAGTTCACTGCACGGGCTCGAGTCGACTCCGGATAAGTACGAGTCGACTCCGACTTAGAACAGACAGACGAACAGAAAGCATCAACTCAAAACCTGTCAGCGAGTCGACTCCTGAAGTGCGCGAGTCGACTCCGATGTTCACCGAGTCGACTCCAGGGTAGCAAGAGTCAACTCCAAGGAGCCACAGGCAGAAAAGTCAGAGAGCAGTTTTCGGGTCTGAGATTCGAGTCGACTCCCGTGGAACGCGAGTCGACTCCGATGGTTGGCAAGTCGACTTCAAAGAAAGTGAGAGTCGACTCTCAGAGAAACACAAGGAAAAAGTCAGAGAACGTTTTTCGAACTCTGAGATTCGAGTCGACTCCTGCAATACGCGAGTCGACTCCGAGACTCCGCAACCACAAAGAAGACAGAAGACCAATTTACTGTCTCTGAGATTCGAGTCGACTCCCAGACAGCTAGAGTCGACTCCAAGGCAGCTCTACATCAAAAAGACAGAAGACAGTGTTTCGGAAACTGAGAGCCGAGTCGACTCCGGGGAAGTTCGAGTCGACTCCAAGACTGGACGAGGCAAAAGACAGAAGATAGGGAGTTCGGGCTCTGAGCGCCGAGTCGACTCCCAGGATTGTCGAGTCGACTCGAGTGGACCAAATTCAAAAATAGATCCACGGACTCCATGGGATGAGCCGACTCCGAGAAAGCCAAGTCAGCTCCAGAAGTTGGCGAGTCGACTCCAGGTCAAGACGAGTCGACTCCCAGTCTAAGAGGCTACTTTAATTCAAATCCAAAACAGTTGCCGAGTCGACTCCAGAAAAGCATGAGTCGACTCCCGCTACAGCCGAGTCGACTCCTGATCGCGCGAGTCGACTCCAACCCACCAACGACACATTGTCAGGGTGTACAGAGTGTGCAGAACGGGCAGAAAAAGCTCTCTAACGGCTAGTTTCCGGGGGTTGGTTTAAATAGCCACAGAGGACTGTAGCAAAGCATAGAACAACCATTCCACTCCAAGTAATCAAGCTTTCAATCTCTGCAACTTGTTCTTCAACGAAAAAGAGGGAAGAGCAGCATTAACTGCATCCACCTACTTCTTCCCAACATTGAAAGAGCCTCCTCCTGCATTCAAGTCGACTACACATTCAAGAGGAGACCCGAAGTTCAAGAAGCCCTTCCTCTTCTCCAACTTAAAAGCGTTTGAGGGCTCTTAACTTCGTTATTGTTCATATTGCCATTTATCTGCTTTTGAGAAGCTGTATTTTTCTGTTTGTTCTTTTCATCTACACATTGTCTTTGCTTGGTTCAATCGGGGATTGAATCAAGGGTATAGAGGTTGGTTGGTGAGCCGAGTGTAAAACCAACGTGTAAGGGTTCGATTGTGATTCCGGGAAAACAATCGAGGTTGGTTCTAGTCGGTGAGCCTGGGAAAACCGACCGAGTTCGTTGTGAGCTCGTAAAACAACAAGTTTGATTGTGAGCTTGGAAAACAACCGGCTGTAATCCAAGGGTTATAGTGAATTCCCAAGTGAGACTTGGGGAGTGGACGTAGGAGCAAGGGTTAGCTCCGAACCACTATAAAACTTGGTGTTTGTGATTGATTGTCTCTCTTTCTCTTACTCTCATATCACTCACAGCACATAGCAATTAATCGAACAACTTGCAATAGCTTTAATTAGTCATCCACATCGTTTTAAATTGTAAGATTATTTTAAAACCCAATTCACCCCCCCTCTTGGGTTGTCTATCTGGGCAACAAGTGGTATCAGAGCCTAAACTCTTCCACCCAAGAGTAAAAGATCGAAATGACAACCCCATTTGGATCTTCCCACATTGAGGGTCAGTCCACCCAAAGACCCCATTCTTTAATGGATCCGACTACTCATATTGGAAGGCTAGGATGAGAATATTCATCCAAGCCCAAGACTTATGAGATGTGGAC
>NW_024069210.1:0-60583 GCF_009389715.1 Phoenix dactylifera
AAAAGCTGAGTTTCCGAGTCGTCCCCGATGTAGCGGAGTTGGCTCTCTCAGGGTTTTCTAGAGGATGTCTTTTTCGGAGTTAAGGCAGCGGAGACGTCCCCTGAAAGAGCGGAGTCGACTCTCTCAGAGAATTCCAGAAGACATGTTTTTCGGAGTTATAACAGCGGAGTCGTCCCCAAGGCAGCGGAGTCGTCCCCATGCAAAAAGTGCAAACAAGCCGAGACGTCCCCGTAAAGTACAGAGACGACCCTCTCAGAAAAACAGAAAAACAAGGATTCAAACGGTACAATTCCAGAGTCGTCCCCGTAAAGTGCCGAGTCGACCCCAAACAAAGTGAAAAGTAAATTTATACAGCCGAGACGTCTCGCGTTAAAGCAGAAACGTCTCCGGAGCGCCTGGGACGCGACTGACAACTTTTGCAGGTTTGGTTTGAATTTCAAATCTCTTTTACTTTATCTTTAACGGCTATATTTGCTTTTTGGGCTATAAAAGGGACCTCTTAAGAGCTTCTCAACAACTCTCCACTAACCCAAAGCTAGATCATTTAAGAGAGAAGCAAGAGAGAGAGGTTCAAGGAAGTGAGTGCATTCAAGTGAAGAAATCAAGTGCTTTCAAGTTTCCCAAGTGATTTCAAGCTCAACTACTCTCTTCCGTTCGGGATTCAAAGCTCACACTTAAGACTACGCGATCCACATCGGAAGAATCATCATTTTCCACGCTTCCAACGGCAAAAGGATTCTTCCGGGTTTTATTGCTTATCATTGTCATATTTGCTTATTTAGAGCTTTCCAATCTTTTGTAAAACTCTTTCAATATTGTGCTTGTTCCAGTCAAGGGACTTGGAACAAGAGAAAGGCGTCCCAAGCCTAAGTGAAATTGGGGGTTATAGGGTTTGTTGTTAGCCCGGTGTAAAACAACGAGTTGGGTAGTGCACTCGCAAAACTACCGGACTGTAATCTTGGATTATAGTGGAAATTTCCAAAGGTGCTTTGGGGAGTGGATGTAGGAGCAGTGGAAGCTCCGAACCACTATAAAACCTTGTGTTTGCGATTGACCTTTCTCATTCCTCTTTCTTTACTTTAGTTCATACATTTGTGTGTTTTATTTTTAATTAGGCGAAAAGTTTTAAAACACCCAATTCACCCCCCTCTTGGGTGACCATCTCTGGGCAACAATTCTAAACATTTGTAATCACATTATTAATGCATTAGAATCGTTAATCTAAGCATCCATTAATTAGTATGCAGAAAAAACAACAAGCTGAAAATTCTGCATACTTAATTTTCAGCAAGCATAATCCCTTAAATTTCAGATCTAAAATGCCTTGAAAAATTTAATTCTAATCTTAATCTACATAACCATGGCTCTGATACCACTGTTAGAATCCCTCATATGCCATGAAAATTCCGAAATAATTTTCAGATTGCAGTGGAAAAACATATGCGGGACCCGTTCATCGCATGAACGTATTTTAAAACCTTTCGTTTGTAGATAGATTAGAATTAAATTATTTTAAACCATTTTAAAATCATTAAGAAGATCAGATCTTCACCTTGTGCGGGTAGATGGTCTCCGCAAATCTGATTTACGTGGTATTTGATCAAGGCTTAGTGGAAGCCGCACACGCGTCCGGCCTCTACAGGTATCCACACGAAGTACTGACTCGATCGAAGCCTTTGGATCTCACCGGGGTGCTAGCTCCCTTGCAGAGATGGCTATGGATGGCTGAAGTCCTCTCCTTTGAATCAACCTTTGATTGGCTTGAGAGGAAGAAGAAGAAGGATGGATTTAGGAAGAAGAAAACAAGACCCGCAGCCTTTCTCTTTTTCTTCCTTTTGGAACCAAGATGAAGAAGGAAGAGGGCGTCCCAAGTTTTTCTTTTTCTTCTCTTGATTGTGGCTCAAAAGAGGAAGATGGAGGAGGGTGCTCACGGCTGGAATGAGGAGAAAAACATTCATTTTAGCCGAAATTCCATGCTCCCTTTTTAATTGCAAAGGGATAAAGATGAGCTCCTATTTTTTAGGAGCTCATCCTTATCTCTATTTCATGCCACCTAGGAGGGGCATGCGCCCCTCCTTTTTCTCCCACGCATGGCTCAAAGGGAGCGGCATATTCCCCTCCCTCTTATCCATTTAAATCTGCCACTTAATCAAATTAATGGGTGATTTAATTTGGGTCTAGTGCATGAGTCCAATCCTAGTCAAAATAGGACTTGTATGGACCTATTTCAATTTCCTCCCAATTCCTAATCCAATTAGAATTTAATTGAGCCATGACTCTATTGAACTCTTCAATCCTAATCCAATTAGGAGTCATGAAATTAATTAGATTAAATTTAAAATTAATTAGGACTTAAGAAAATCCTAATCTAATCAGGACTTGTTCAATTTTTCAGCCCTAAGACAATTTGGACTTTAGAAATCCTATTCCAAATAGGATTCTAATTTAATTTGAAATCCTAATCCAATTAGAACTCCAAAGATCCTACTCCAAGTAGGACTCATGATCAAGTCCAATTAATTAAATCCAATTAATTAAATTAAATTACAATCCGATTGCAATTATTCCTTCTTCTAGCCACTAACTCTTAGCGGTTTTTTATTTATCAATCTAATTGATTATTTGTGATTCCTAATCACATTCAACCATTGGATCGGTCAATACCTCTAATGTGTGTGACCCCATAGGTTCCATTCTGACTGTTAGTGAGATATCTTATGATCTCTATCACAATATCATTGAAAACTCCTTTCAATGGGTTGAAACAATTCCAACTCAACTCACCAGGGATTATCGACCATCGAGATGATCCCTGTGAGTCTCACCATCCACCAGTGACACCTAGCAGTATGTAGTGGCCACCCAGCAGAATAGAATGATGAACCTCTAGGCGCAGCAATCGTATGATACAGTCCTTCTATCGTGGATCCCTACAGATCGGAGGTCATGGAAAACTCGTCAAACCCCGTCGTCTGTCATATGTCTAGATTTATTTGACTTGAGTTCGATAGTGAAAAACTCTTTCTCCACTTTATATTTCTGCCCGGGCGAAGGTCTTAGAACTCAGTCTAACAAATCACATAGGATCACTCCTCTTCTATCAAGGTCGATAGATTCCATGTAAGTGTATACCCTACTCCTACAGTGAACTTACTGCAGCCAATCTATACTACAAGGACCCATATGGCTCGAGACCATGTATACGTGTAGTCAAACTACAATAACCTCACTGTGAGTAGCCGAAGCACCGCAGGTCAAAGGACCAGTCATACTACTGCAACATCAAGCAAGTCACTGACGAGTGGATAGACATCCAAGTGACTTCTTGTCTTGGTCACGCTCAGTACCCTTATTCTCTAACAAGCACCTGCACTATCACTTCAGTGTCCCTACACTGTGGACTCGAGTCTCGTCCATCTAGAAGAAAAGTGATTTGTGCACTGATCGGATCGATCGCCGTCCTCCTGATGATCCATTGATCAGGAGCATTTAGAAATTAATCACCAATGATACATGGCTCAAATTCTCAACTCTTGAGAATATATATCATCATCTTATTAATTCCTTGGATGATTCATAGACACATAAACAATATGAATGAAAAAGATGCCCATTTATTATTCAATAATAATAAAGTCAAGTACAAATTTATGTGCTAGAATTAATAATGTGTCCGCCAGATTGGCTTCTAGGGCATACATCTAACACAAGAAGCCAATCTGGCAGACACATTATTTATTCTGGGACATAAATTTGTACTTGACTTTATTATTATTGAATAATAAATGGGCATCTTTTCATTCATATTGTTTATGTGTCTATGAATCGTCCAAGAAATTAATAAGATGATGATACATATTCTCAAGAGTTGAGAATTTGAGCCATGTATCATTGGTGATTAATTTCTAAATGCTCCTGATCAATGGATCATCACGAGGACGGTGATCGATCCGATCAGTGCACAGATCGCTTTCCTTATGGATGGACGAGACTCGAGTCCACAGTGTAGGGACACTGAAGTGAGAGTGCAGGTGCTTGTTAGAGAACAAGGGTACTGAGCGTGACCAAGACAAGAAGTCACTTGGATGTCTATCCACTCGTCAGTGACTTACTTGATGTTGCAGTAGTGTGACTGGTCCTTTGACCTGCGGTGCTTCGGCTACTCACAGTGAGGTTATTGTAGTTTGACTGCACATATACATGGTCTCTAGTCATATGGGTCCTTGTTGTGTAGATTGGCTGCAGTAGGTTCACTGTAGGAGTAGGGTATGCACTTACATGAAATCTATCGACCTTGATAGAAGAGGAGTGATCCTATGTGATTTATTAGACAGAGTTCTAAGACCTTGGCCAGGGCAATAATATACAGTGGAGAAAGAGTTTTCCACTATCGAACTCAAGTCGAATAAATCTAGACATATGACAAATGACGGGGTTTGACGAGTTATCCATGACCTCCGGTCTGTAGGGATCCACGATAGAAGGACTGTATCATACGATAACTGCACCTAGAGGTTCATCATTCTATTCTGCTGGGTGGCCACTACATACTGCTAGGTGTCACTGGTGGATGGTGAGACTCACAGGGATCATCTTGATGGTCGATAAACCCTGATGAGTTGAGTTGAAATTGTTTCAACCCATTGAAAGGAGTTTTCAATGATATTGTGATAGAGATCGCAATATATCTCACTACCAGTCAGAATAGAACCTATGGGGTCACACACATTAGAGGTATTGACCGATCCGATGGTTGAATGTGATTAGGAATCACAAATAATCAATTAGATTGATAAATGGTTAACCCGCTAAGAGTTAGTGGTTAGAAGAAGGAATAATTGCAATCGGATTGCAATTTAATTTAATTAATTAGATTTAATTAATTGAACTTGATCATGAGTCCTACTTGGAGTGGGATTCATGAAGTCCTAATTGGATTAGGATTTCAAATTAAATTAGAGTCCTACTTGGAATAGGATTTCTAAAGTCCTAATTGTCTTAGGGCTGAAATTTGAACAAGTCCTGATTACATTAGGATTTTCTTAAGTCCTAATTAATTCTAAATTTAATCTAATTAATTTTATGACTCCTAATTGGATTAGGATTGAAGAGTTCAATAGAGTCATGGTTCAATTAAATCCTAATTAGATTAGGATTTGGAGGAAATTGAAATGGGTTCATATAAATCCTATTTTGAATAGGATTAGATCCATGCATTAGACCCAAACCATCTTACCATTTAATTTGATTAAGTGGTTAATTAAAGGGGTTATGAGGGAGGGGCCCACGCCCCTCCCCTTGGGAAATGCGTGGAAGGAAAAAGGAGGGGCGTAAGCCCCTCCTTGCTGCCGAATGGAAGAGATAAGGGTGAGCTCCTAAAAAATAGGAGCTCATCCTTATCTCATGGAGAAATAAAAGGAGGAGGGGTTCGGCCCCTCCTCTCATCCTTTTCTTTTGGTTTTCACGGCAGCAAACTCCCTCTTCCTTCCTCCTTTCAGCCGCAAGGGAAAAGAAAGAAAGGGAGGCGTGGGTGGCCCTTCTTCCTCCCATTTCTTGGTTCCAACAAAAACAAAAAGGAAAAGGCTGAAAGTGTTTTGTTCTTTTTCTTTTTGATCCATCCTTCTTCCTCCTCCTCCCTGGGCATTCAAGAGTTGATTGAAAGAGAGGACTTCAGCCATCAAAAGCCATCTCTGCAAGGGAGCTAGCACCCCGGGGAGATACGTAGGCTTCGATCGAATCATTACCTCGTGTGGATACCCGTAGAGGCCGGACGCGTGTGCGGCTTCCATCGAACCTTCTACAAATCCACGTGAATCAGATTTGCGGAGACCATCTACCCGCACAAGGTGAAGATCTAATCTTCTTAATGATTTTAAAATAGTTTAAAATAATTTAATTCTAATCTATCTACAAATGAATGGTTTTAAAATACGTTCATGCGATGAACGGATCCCGCATAGTTTTTCCGCTGCAATTTGAAAATTATTTCAAATTTTCATGGCATATGTGGGATACTAACAGCGTCACCAGGTCGACAGCGAGCCCAAGCTTCCTCGACCTCGTGCTCGATCCGCCGACTAAGGTCGGGATGCCCCGCTGAATCGACAGTGAGCCCAAGCTCCCTCGGCCTCGGGAAGACATTCGACGACGGGGTAGTACCTACGTGGATCCCCGTGGCATTCGATGACGAGGTAGTACCTACGTGGACCCCCGTGGCGTTCGACGATGGGATAGTACCTACGCGGACCCCCGTGGCATACGATCCATGGGCAGTATCTACACGGACCCCCTGGCGTGCAGGCGCGCCCAAAGCGAACAACACCTCGTAGGGGACGTGGTATCCTTCCCTGCTCGGCCGGTGGAGGCTATGCTGTTGCGCAAGGTTCCGACCAAAGTGCTATCCCCGCAACATATGGCGCCATCTGTGGGAGCGGATTATAAGCCAAAGAACGCCACTGAAAGTCGATCTCAGAGCGGAGTCGCCTACCTCAACCTGAAATGCCCGGCTCCGATGGTGCGAGAGGTATATCCTACCCAGCACCTACGTCATTGCGCTTACTTTCTTATATTGCAGGACGGTCAACAAAACCCCGACCAAGCTCGGGACCCCCCCGACCAAGGCTGGGATGCTCTCCTAAATCGACCACAAGCCGAGGTTCCCTCGACCTCGTGCATAATCTTTCGACCAAGTGCGGGAAGCTCCTCACCACCAATCTCCAGCTCAATCTTCACTTGCCCCAGACCCCTCTGGACGAGGGCCCGACCAAGTCCAAACGTCGACTCAAGTCGAGACGGCCTATAACGACGACCTCGAGCTCCGCCTGATGATACTCTGGCCGAGCTCAGAAGTGTCAAGTCACTCACCATGAGCTCTAATTCTACCTAACAACACTCCGACCAGGTTCAAGATCAAAAAGCATGAAAGCTCCAATGATAGCCCGACCTCGGCCTATGTTATCTTCGGAGCCCGAGCTCGAAGCTTCGACAAGCTTATTCTGGAAGCCGAGCCCAGGGACTTGGCAAAATTTTTCCAGAGGATAAACCTAAAAGCCTAGCGGGATTTATTCGGAGCCCGAGCTCAAAGCTTCGACAAGCTTGTTCTGGAAGCCGAGCCCAAGGACTTGGCAAAATTTTTCCGGAGGATGGGCCTAAAGGCCTAACAAGACTTCTTCATAGTCCAAGTTCAAGGACTTGGCGAGTTTTTCTAAAGTCTGGGCCTAGAGCCTTGACGTGATTCCTCTTAGAGTTGAGCCTAACAACTTACCAAATTCTACCGAAATCTAGGTCTAAAGGCTTAACCGAGCTTGGAAACTTGAAGAAATTCGCCAAAGGGGAATCCAACTTAAGCAACCAAAATGAAGGTTTATCAACTACATAAGCAGAAGCAAGCACAAGTTTGGAAAAGGAACATTTCTCATTGATAAAGGCCCGAAGGCTAAGTACAAAATTAAGGTTTGGCCATACAATGACTTCAAAGGCCGACCTCACTTACAAAAAAGAACGAAGGATTAGAAAGAAAAAGGAAGGCTAAGTCCTAGGGGGCGGCAGCTGCTTCAGCACCGACCTCGGGGTCATCCACGATGATCACTTGGGGGACCTCGGCAGAGACTGTTTCGGGACCTTCCGCAGCGGCCTCAATTGGGGCTTCGCCAATGCCCTCGGGAGCGCCCCCAGCAACTTCCCCGGAGGGAGTCTCCTGAGCCGCTTGCTCAGCCATGTCAGTATCGGCCTCGACGGCCTCCTGCTCAGCCTCGAGAATCACGGAGAATCGAGCTCGCTCTCTGCACCGACCCCCATTCTTGGCCGAATACCTTTAAGGTCGAGCTAGGGGCAGAACCGCTGCATCTGCCTCCGGAAGTTCTCAAAGCCCCGGAGGAATCCGTCCACGGTCTCCTCCTCCATCAGATCGCGGAACTCTTCTGACTCCTTGAAGAGTCCCACCGCATCCTGGGCCTGTTCCAGTGCCCTTTTCTCTCGAGCCTCGGCTTGTTCGACCTTCAGGCGGAGAACCCCTCCCTCATATTTGTAGCTGGCGGCCTCGGCGCGGGCCTCGGCTAGACGCGCCTCGGAGGCACGCAACTCCGACCTCGCCAAAGTGTGTGCGGCTCGCTCCTCTTCGAGCTAGTCGACTGTCGATCGCCGCTCGGCCTCGGCAGCCTCCATCCGTGCAACGGCCTCCAGCCGCCTGGCCTCAGAGTCGGCAAGCCTCTTCTCGGCCATCTCCAGCTGCCTTTGGCCCCTCCGAGCCTCATTCTGGCATTCCGAAGCTATGAACACCAGCGTGTCGATCTCATGGAGATGCTGCAGGAAAAACAACGATAAGTGAAAGTGAAGGAAATGCCAATAACCGATGCAAAAACGAGGAGACGATCTACCCGGGCAGCGTTGCAGTAAGTCTGATCGACAAGATCGCCGAGATCGATGGCTTCGAACTCGGCCCGGTCAGCTGGGATCAATGCGCGATAAAATACCTCACGCGCAACATTGCTATCGCGGAGGGCCGAATCGCCCTCATGGATCGGAGACTCCGGGTCGTCAGACTCCCTCTCGGAGCGATCTCCAACCCCCGACGAGCTCGGCCCGCTCGGGCTGGCAACGGCGGGGCGAGACGCGCTCGGGACTCTAGGGCCCCTACTCGGCTCGGGGCCCGAGCACTGCAGATGGATGACTGGCCGACCTGGCCGTTGAGAAATGGAGGTGGGGCAGGCTGGAGGCGCCAAGTCCGTCGCCCTCCTAGAACCTGAGCGCGCGTGCTCGGCGGCTGGGGCCTTTTTTCGGATAGACCCGAAAGTTTCGGCCCTAGAGCCCCTCGCCTCGGCAGGAGCAGAAGTCGAGGCCAACCTGGCTTTCTTCCTGAGCTCGGAAAGAGCCCCGCCAGCCTCGGCCGCCCTCCTTTTCAGTCGGGCGAAACGTGCAGTGTTGCTGGTCACATGTTGGGAATGTCTGAAAAGAAGAAAAAATTTCTAAGTGTCAGATCAGCACCAAAAAGAGAAGGAAAGAAATAAATAAGACAAAAGACAGCAAAATGAAGAAGGAGCAGCGCGATTGCTCTTACCCTCGTGGCGCGCCGAGCTCAAACCGATGTTCACTAGGGCCTCTTCGCTCAGGAGGTCGGTCAGAAGGATATCCTCCTCGAGGCCATGCAGAGCGTCGAGAACCCTTTGCTCGTCCGCCGAAAGTTGGGGGAGCTTATTGAGGGCCTTCAGCCGGGGATGCCCCCACCTCGGGTCAAATCCCCACGAGAGCTCGGAGGAAAGGAAGAAAAATCTCCCCTTCCACTCATGGATGGAGGAAGGGGCACCTTGGAAGAGTAGCCTACCACCCCGAAAGATGAGATAGAGCCACTCCCCGTCCACCGGGTTTGACTTCAACATGAAGCACCGGCGGAAGACGTTCACCGAGGTCGGTATCCCATGCGCAAGGCAAAGGGATAGAAACCCGATGATGGTCCTCCACGAGTTTGGAGTGAGTTGTGCTGGGATGAGCTGGTACGCCACTAGCAACTCGTTCACGAACTCGTGAAGAGAAAATTGCAGGCCGGCCCAGAGTGTCTCAACGTACACCCCGACCAACCTGGAGGAGGTCTCGTCACCCGGTCCTCCGACCCTGCAGATTCGAGACGAAACTTGGACCGGAAGAAAAATCAGAAATGGACCAGCTCCAGTTCCTCTTCGGTCAGGCTAGACCCGACCTCACCTGGACCACGACCCATTCCAGAAAGAAGGACGAAGAAAGAAACAAGGAAAAAAGGAGGATGAAAAAGGAGGAAGAAAAAAGAGGAAGAAAAGGAAAAATCCTCCGAGCCAATGTAGGAAAATGACCTACTATGGAAGCCGTCGGAAATCGCCTCAGGGCACCGCCGGAAAGACTGGATCGCGACTGAGAAAGAAAGAAGAAAGACAGAGGAAAGAGAGGGGAGTAGCAATTATGACGGCCAAATGAGAACTTTTAGGGGCCAGGTCTGAGGTTTATATAGAACCTCCCGACGGCCCAGATCGGCAGGTCTAGATCCCGCCCTCCACCCAGATTCCGCCACGTGTTGGCCCCAAAGACCGAAGCGGCATATTTAATCTGGATCGACGTTTTGAATACAGAATCAAGGCGGCATCCCATCGGATCCTGGAGCCCCATCATGAGCCCACGATGCGAGGCAACCTCGAAAGGCGAAAGGGCATCGCCTCATCTCCTATCATTAAGAATGCCCCAAAGCACGCGGGACACCAGAATAATTTAAGGCTTCCTAGCCCCCACTAATACAGTAAAGGCAACTACTTCCCATGCCCGAGCTCGCAAACGGCTCGAACTCGGAAGTCAAGGGATAGTGTTGGGAAAAAAATGAATCGCCCTGAAACACGTGAGCGCATCGCCAGCACGTGATTGGAGGCACCCAACCTGAAGGTGCCCGACCTAGAGGCGCCCGACCTGGAGGCATCCGACTTCGAGACGCCCAACCGGACTCCCGACCTCGGGGCTCTCAACCTGGCGCCCGGCCAGGCGCTCGACTCTGTGACGCCCGACCCGGGCACTCGACCTCAGCATCCTTGACTTCGGAAGCCCGACCTCACTATCCATCTGCTGCGGTTACATCCTTCTGCAGCTCGACCGAGGACCATGCCCTGCTACCGAAGATCTCCGGCTCACTCAACAATTAATGCGCATGGCCTCCGCTGATCTCCGGCTCACTCAACAATTAATGCGCATGGCCTCCGTTGATCTCCGGCTCACTCAACAATCATTGCGCATGCTATCTACGGATCTCAAGCTCTCCACGGCAAACAGTTGACCCACTCAGCTACGTCTGATCAGCCACGATGACTCACTGGCTCCAGCCTGATCCCCCACGGCAGTGCATTAATTCACACGATCATGCATCAATTCACACGATCATGCATTAATTCTATAAAAGGAAAATCCTTCCCTCTTAGAGGGGACTGGACTCTGAAACTCTAGGAGATATATTTTCTCTTCCTCCACACATTTGCCCCCCTCTGACTTAAACATCGGAGGGCCGAGGCTGAAAATCCTGGCCACCGGCTTTTTGCAGGTCCCCGGAGGACGCCGCCCTCCAACGGGCCGCCACCCACCAACTCTCGCCGGAGCTCCTCCCTCTCAGCCACTGGTCGCCCCCGGGTCCAAATTTCCAGCAACACTGGGCTTGAATGAAAATTCTCATTTTAGCCTTCCAATAGGTATAATTGGTTCCGTTAAACAGTGGTGGCCTAGTGGTTGACTATCCCTCTACAAGGGAAGATCCGAATTGAGTTGTCTTCTAATCTTTTACTCTTGTTTGATTGGAACAACAATCACTATAAGAGCACTTACTCTGACACCACTTGTTGCCCAGTAGACAGCCCAAGAAAGAGGGTTGAATTGGGTTTTAATAAAACTTTGATACTTTTTAAGTAATCTCATGAAAGCTTTCTTAATTTTAATCTAAGAAGATAAATCAACTTATGAGTAAAGCAATACGGAAGAGACACTCAAAGAACCACGACACAAACACATGGAATTTTATAGTGGTTCGGAGCCAACCTTACTCCTATGTCCACTCCCCAAGCCTTACTGGGGAGTTCACTATAATCCCTTGGATTACACCCAGTTGTTTTACAAGCTCACAACCTAACTTGTTGTTTTCACGAGATCACAACGAACTCGGTCGGTTTTCACAGGCTCACCAACTAGAACCAACCCGATTGTTTTCATGGGTTCACAATCCAACCCAGTTGGTTTTTCCTGGATTACCAACTACAACCTACCCAATGTTGATTTTACACAAGCTTACTAGCAATCCTTAAACCCCTTGATTTAATCTCCTGATCAAATCAAGAACCAAAGAAAATATAATATATAAGTTACAACAATATATAAGCAATATGAAAAGGATAGAACCTCTCAAACATATTTTATACTGAAGAAAGATGTGGCTTCCCCTTTTCTGGATCCTCTCTTGAATGCTCCGGTAGTTGAGGATCGAATAAATAAGCCTTGTATGTGAGGAGTATTCCTGAAATTAATGTGAGCGTAGTAACTCTCCCTTTCTCTTTTCAAAAAGGCTCTAAACTTTCTTTTGGGAAGATGTAAACTTGAATGCTCTTCAATGGTTACTTTGTTCTTGTCTCCCATCTCCTTTTAAACACTTTTCAGGGCTCTTCTTTTTGAAAAATAGCCGTTGGAGAGAGTAAAAGAGCCGTTCTGACATTACTGTGCAGTCTGACAATATGACCGTTGAGATTGGAGTCGACTCACACGACTAGGAGACAGCTCGGCTGAAACTGGAGACGACTCGTGTTCTTCAAGAGATGACTCGCTCACTGTATCTCTTAATAGTACTCTCCAGGCATATCTTCCAGGAGACGGCTCGCGACATTAAGGAGTCGACTCACCAAACGAGAGTCGACTCACAGCCTTTAGGTATCGACTCGGTCTCAGTATACCAGAAACTGATTTTTTTGTCTTCCCTTATTGGAGTCGGTTCATTCTCAGTTGGAGGTGGTTCGATCTCTGACTTGATCCTTGGAATCGACTCTGAATTTGCATGGAGTCGACTCTAAGGCTTGGCTGTTTTCGGCTGCCTTTCCGTCTTTTGTCTGAGACAATTCTGGGGTCGACTCGCATCTGTATGGGGTCGACTCATGATCTTTTCGATTCGGCTCGTGAAATTCTTGAGTCGGCTCGGTCTCAGTTGAACAGAAACCATTCTTCTGTCTTTCTTGTCTGAGTTGACTCATCCATAGCTGGAGTCGACTCGATATTAGTCGGAGACGACTCACTATCAGTTGGCTTAAAAACTGATCTTTTGTCTTTTTGTAGGAGTCGACTCGTCCACAGTTGGAGTCGACTCGATATTGGTTGGAGACGACTCGATATCAGTTGGAGATGACTCATTTTCAGTTGGTTTAAAAACTGGTCTTCTGTCTTTTTGTAGGAGTCGACTCGTCCACAGTTGGAGTCGACTCGAGCACTGTACCTTAGAAAATACTTCTCTGTCGTTGCTCTTGGAGTCGACTCGTGCTCTGTGTTTAGAAATCCTACTTTCTGTCAATCCATCGGAAGTCGACTCGCCCGAATTGGGAGTCGGCTCGAGTGTGTGCCATTTAACAGCCTTTGTGCTAGAGGCGACTCGAGAATTTTTCGGAGTCGACTCGAGTGCAGGGTGAAAATTGAGATGGTTCCAAACATAGTAAATGTGGAATTAAAAAGGCCCTTGAACCAATTTTTTAAATCATTCCGGCACATTTCAACAATATTTTTTCTGAAACAATCATTTGAATTCATTAGTATAATATGAAATATACTCAAGTATTTTGGGCTCATCAAAATCAAATAGGGGAACAACAATCGCTCAACACTACCAACCTCCCTAGGTTGACAATGGCTCAAGCAGAAGACCGATCCCCGTGTCAAAGTCATGGTGTGCCTACCAATCTCCCTAGGTGGAGAATGGCCTGAGCAAAAGATTGACCCCTATACCGAAGGCTTGGTGTGCCTACCGATCTTTCTAAGTCGAAAATGGCATGAGCAGAAGACCTACCTGTTAGATGTATGCCCTAGAAGCCAATCTGGCGGACACATTATTACTTCTAGGACATAAATTTATACTTGACTTTATTATTATTGAATAATAAATGGGCATCTTTTTCATTCATATTTTTTATGTGTCTATGAATCGTCCAAGGAATTAATAAGATGATGATATATATTCTCAAGAGTTGAGAATTTGAGCCATGTATCATTGGTGATTAATTTCTAAATGCTCCTGATCAATGGATCATCACGAGGATGGTGATCGATCTGATCAGTGCACAGATCACTTTTCTTCTGGATGGACGAGACTCGAGTCCACAGTGTAGGGACACTGAAGTGATAGTGCAGGTGCTTATTAGAGAACAAGGGTACTGAGCGTGACCAAGACAAGAAGTCACTTGGATGTCTATCCACTCGTCAGTGACTTGCTTGATGTTGCAGTAGTATGACTGGTCCTTTGACCTGCGGTGCTTCGGCTACTCACAGTGAAGTTATTGTAGTTTGACTACACGTATACATGGTCTCTAGCCATATGGGTCCTTGTAGTGTAGATTGGCTGCAGTAAGTTCACTGTAGGAGTAGGGTATGCACTTACATGGAATCTATCGACCTTGATAGAAGAGGAGTGATCCTATGTGATTTGTTAGACTGAGTTCTAAGACCTTGGCCAGGGCAGAAATATAAAGTGGAGAAAGAGTTTTTCACTATCGAATTCAAGTCAAATAAATCTAGACATATGACAGACGACGGGGTTTGACGAGTTTTTCATGACCTCCGATCTGTAGGGATCCACGATAGAAGGACTGTATCATACGATTGCTGCACCTAGAGGTTCATCATTCTATTCTGCTGGGTGGCCACTACATACTGCTAGGTGTCACTGGTGGATGGTGAGACTCACAGGGATCATCTCGATGGTCGATAATTCCTGGTGAGTTGAGTTGGAATTGTTTCAACCCATTGAAAGGAGTTTTCAATGATATTGTGATAGAGATCATAATATATCTCACTACCAGTCAGAATGAAACCTATGGGGTCACACACATTAGAGGTATTGACCGATCCAATGGTTGAATGTGATTAGGAATCACAAATAATCAATTAGATTGATAAATGAAAACCCGCTAAGAGTTAGTGGCTAGAAGAAGGAACAATTGCAATCGAATTGCAATTTAATTTAATTAATTAAATTTAATTAATTGGACTTGATCATGAGTCCTACTTGGAGTAGGATCCTTGGAGTCCTAATTGGATTAGGATTTCAAATTAAATTAGAATCCTATTTGGAATAGGATTTCTAAAGTCCTAATTGTCTTAGGGCTGAAATTTAATAAGTCCTAATTAGATTAGGATTATTTTAAGTCCTAATTAATTTTAAATTTAATTTAATTAATTTCTTGACTCCTAATTAGATTAGGATTGAAGAGTTCAATAGAGTCATGGTTCAATTAAGTCCTAATTAGATTAGGATTGGGAGGAAATTGGAATGGGTTCATACATATCCTATTTTGACTAGGATTGGGCTCATGCATTAGACCCAAACCACCTTGCTACTTAATTTGATTAAGTGATCAATTGATGGGGATATGAGGGAGGGGCGTAGGCCCCTTGATTGCTTGCGTGAGAAGTAAAAAAAAAGGGAGCAAAACCCCCTCCTTGCTGCCGAATTAAATGGATAAGGGTGTGTTGGCAGCGACCCGCACCGGAACCCACTCACACCGGTACAACCACCAACGTCGGACAAGCAAAGAGAGAAGCAAACGGATAAGCACTCTCTCGCTCCCTCGACACCGGACTCAAGGATCACCGCTTCGCTTCCGCTACGAAGGGCAAAATATTACCCCGTGGTATCAATAGGGTAAAACACTTGAGCACCGCAGCGGATTATCAAACCAAAGGAAGAAGAAATAGGAAGAAAATAGCAAAGCAAACACAAAGATGTAACGAGGTTCGCCTACAAGTAGCCTACGTCCTCCACCGCTCCAAATCTCAATTAGGATGAACAGATTACAGAGATAGCACACACCCGAACGATCACACGCGATCGCTCTACAAGAGATTCACACAGAATTTCCTTTGCACAAGAAGTAGGATCCCAATCCTCTTCTTCTCTAGAACCCTAGCCGCACAAAACAAGAGTCTCTCTCAAAATATCCTTGAATATCTCTATATTCCTAGGGCTCTCATGAGTCCTATATATAGTCTCAAGACCTTCAGATGATCATAGTCGTCGAAACGCCACCAAAAAACACCAAAAGAAAATCGTCCGTACGATTTTCCGCGAGCCCGAGTCGACTCGGCTGTGGTTCGAGTCGACTCTGGCACGTCTGGACAAAACTGGCACGATCTAGGGTCGACTCGACTGTAGCTCGAGTCGACTCGACGATGCTCCGAGTCGACTCGACTGTAGCTCGAGTCGACTCTGACAGTCCAGACAGAAACATGGTTTTCTCGGTCTTCTGGCCTTTCTCCTCCCGGGTCGACTCGACTGTTCCCGAGTCGACTCGACTGTTCCCGAGTCGACTCGACTGTAGCTCGAGTCGACTCCGACAGTCCGCCAGACAGAATTATGCAGAATTGATTCTCTTTCAATTCTCTTCATCACCAATGGTCTCCACATACCCCAACAATCTCCCACTTGGAGACCTTGGGTATATCCTCTTGTTACTTGGCTCTCCTCTGTGCTCCCACTGAAACTGAATCATCCTAGTGAGATAGGTATGATGCCTCCTCAACGTCTTCAAGCATGAAGACCAGCAGAAGCTGAACAACTCCTCAGCTTCTCCACCGTGATGACCTTCGTCAACATATCTGCAGGATTCTGACTTGTATGAATCTTCTCCAACTTGACGAGTCCCTGCTCGAGCAATGACCTCACAAAGTGGTACCGTATGTCAATATGCTTCGTCCTTGAATGGAAAGCTGAATTCTTTGCCAGATGAATTGCACTTTGACTATCTGAATATAACATGCAATCCTTCTGCTCCTTCCCAAGCTCCTTCATCAAGCCCTGAAGCCATATTAGTTCCTTGCACGCCTCTGTGGCTGCCACATACTCCGCCTCCGTAGTCGACAATGCAACAACTGGTTGCAACCTGGAAATCCAACTGACGGCTCCACTGCCCAAGGTGAACAAGTACCCTGTCGTGCTCCTCCTGCCGTCCAAGTCCCCTGCCATGTCTGAGTCCACAAAGCCCTGTAACCGGATCTCAGAACCTCCATAGCACAATAACATGTGCTCCGTGCCTCTCAGATACCTCAGTATCCATTTGACCGCACGCCAATGCTCCAAGCCTGGGCAGCTCATAAAGCGACTCACAACTCCCACTGCTTGAGCAATGTCAGGTCTCGTACAGACCATAGCGTACATCAAGCTCCCCACCGCCGATGCATACGGGATTTTTGACATATTGAGCTCCTCCACCCGCGTCTTCGGACTTTGTCCTTTTGAAAGCTTTAAGTGGGCACCTAGTGGTGTGCCAACAGGTTTGGCACCCTCCATGCAGAATCTCTTGAGTACTCGGCTGATGTACTCCGCCTGAGATAGTCTGAGGATATGTTTAGACCTATCTCTGCTGATCCGCATCCCAAGGATCTGTTTTGCTGCTCCTAGATCCTTCATTGCAAATTTTCTTGACAGCTTCAGCTTCAATTTTGCAATCTCATGCATGCTAGCTCCTGCAACTAACATGTCATCAACATATAATAGCAAGATAATATAAGATGTACCGAAGTCTCGGAAGTAGCAATAGTGATCCTCCTGACATCTCCTGTATCCTATCTCAAGCATGTAACTATCGAACTTGAGATACCATTGCCTGGGCGCCTGTTTCAAACCATGGAGGCTTTTCTTCAATTTGCAAACCAAGTCACCTGTGCCAGCTGCAATGTATCCCTCCGGCTGCTGCATATATATCTCCTCATCGAGATCTCCGTGAAGAAAAGCTGTCTTCACATCAAGCTGCTCTAAGGGAAGATTCTCTACTGCCACCATGCTCAGCACCGCCCGAATATAACTCATCTTGACTACAGGAGAAAAGATCTCCGTGAAGTCGATACCTGCTCTCTGCTGAAATCCTTTTACAACTAGCCTGGCCTTGTACCGTTTCTTCCCATTCTGCTCTTCCTTCAACCTGTAAACCCATTTGTTTGACAGTGCTTTCTTCCCCTTGGGCAGATCCACCAAATCCCACGTTTGATTCTGCTCCAATGACTCCATCTCATCATCCATGGCTAACTCCCACTCCTTCCTGGTATCAACCTCCAATGCCTCCGTGAAGCATTCAGGTTCGCCATTATCTGTGAGCAGCAAATAACTAAGAGTCCCATCATACCTTTGAGGAGGCTTCCCATGAGTACTACGAGTGGACCTTCGTAGTTGTGGAGAGGGTGCCAATACTTCAGGTTCTTGCTCTGACTGAGTCTTCTGACCAGAATTTGTAGACTCCTCTTCAGGATCCACAAAATACGGCTCAACAGGTTTTGTTTCTGATTCAGTGCTCTGCTACATTTTCTCATTAAATACCACATCATTACTACGAATGATCTTCCTGTGTTCGGGATCCCAGAACTGATACCCAAACTGTTGACCTCCGTATCCAACGAAAATGCACTTCTTTGATTTGGCGTCTAGTTTGCTTCTTTGATTAGAATCAACATGGACATAACTGGTACAACCGAATACTCGTAAGTGCGCCAAATCAATCTTCTTCGCTGTCCATGCTTCCTCAGGAATTCCAAATTCAAGTTTCTTTGATGGCCCTCTGTTGATCAAGTAGGCAGCAGTGTTAACTGCTTCTGCCCAAAACTGCTGTGGCAATCCAGCATGTATCCTCATACTCCTGGCACGCTCATTAATTGTTCTGTTCATCCTTTCAGCAACTCCATTTTGTTGTGGTGTCCCTGGAACTGTCCTCTGCCTGACGATCCCAGCCTCTGCACAGTAGTCCTCAAACTCCCTGCTACAATACTCACCACCGTTGTCTGATCTCAGGCATTTTAACCTCCTTCCTGTCTCGAGTTCTACCATTGCCTGCCATCTCCTGAAGACCCCAAATACCTCTGACTTGTGCTTCAAGAAGAACACCCAAAGCTTCCTGGTAGCATCATCAATAAAAGTAACATAGTACTGAGATCCACCAATGGAAGAAACCGGTGCAGGCCCCCACACATCCGTGTGCACGAGATCTAGCTTTTCTTGCTTCCGAGGTTTACCTTCTTTGTTGAATGAAACACAATTCTGCTTTCCGAGAATACAATCCTCACAGAAGTCCATCTCAACACTCCTGAGACCCTGCAGCTTTCCCAACTGGTGCATCACCTCCAGTCCCTGATAACTCATGTGCCCAAGTCTGCAATGCCATAACTTGGCGTCCACATCTGCTGCAGCAACTCTAATAGAGTTTTCCGTGCCGTTGGCGATATAAAGTATCCCAACCTTCTTGCCACTAGCCACCATCAACGAACCCCTGGATATCTTTCACTGATCAGCTATGAAAATAGTCTTGTACCCCTGGCTCGCCAACTGTCCAACAGAAATCAGATTCCTCTGCAGTTGAGGCACGTGCCGTACGTCCTCAAGCTCAAGTGAAGATCCAGAAATCAACTTCACTTCCGCGCTTCCCCTTCCTTGTATGGTGCAAGGCTCTCCATCCCCTAAGTAGACTTTGCCGAAGTCTCCCTTCTCATATCCTCCAAGAAGCTTCCGTTGGGATGTAGCATGGAAAGACGCGCCCGAGTCTATCACCCAAGATTCGTCACCGGTAGATAAACATAGAACGAGGACATTGAGGATGATAATGTTATTTTGATGATTAACACAACTATTGAGGCTATATCAAATTAGAAATGCAAATTAACTTGATACATCATTTATAAGTCTGTTACTCTCAGTACAATTCGTATAATAAGATAAAGATGCATTTTATTGTTTATATAGATGGATCTAACCTTGAGTTGCAGCAAAGTGTGGATTGAGTCGACCCAAAGGATGATTGGGTCGACCCCGGCACATCAAGAAAGCATTTGGCACACTTCTGCAAAAATGGCACAGATGAACAGTGAGTTGGGTCGACCCAAGGAAAGCATGAGTCGACCCAAACATCAAGATCCTCAAAACAACTCAAGAAAATGGTTCTCTGGATTTACTGAGAGGGTCGACCCAAGATGAAGTTGAGTCGACCCAAGCTTGAGTCGACCCAAACCCTGAGTGGGTCGACCCAAAGGCAAGACAGAACAGAAGACAGAAAAGGTTCTCTGGAAACCCTGTTAGGGTCGACCCAAGAAGAAGTTGAGTCGACCCAACTGAACCTTGAGTCGACCCAAAGAAAGGTTGGGTCGACCCAAGTGAAGGAAGGCTGAATTGCAAGTTTCTGTGTTTCTGAGAGGGTCGACCCAAGGAATGTTTGAGTCGACCCAAGTGAAAGTTGGGTCGACCCAAGGACAGGTTGAGCCAACCCAAACACGGGCAGAAGCATAACAGCTAGTTGTGCAGAAGTGCTTTTTGGACTTCCAACGGCTATAAATGGCTAGTTTCTTCAATCCAACGGTAAGAAAGGACTATTTGGAGGTTGGAGAAGTATTTAAGAGGGAGTATTCATCAGAGGAAGTAAGCCTTGGAAAATACATCAAGTGCATTCAAGAGAAAACCCTAGCAAGGCAAGCTTCATTCAATTGCTTCATTCAAAGAGCCAAAAGAAAGTGGTTGAGCAGATTCCAAGAGGCATTAAAAGCTCCACCAACCCTTGAAGAGTGAAGCAATCGTGACAAAGAAGAGAAGAGCCTTATTAAAGGGATAACTATATTCTAAACTCTTCTTTGTAGCTCATAATTGTTTTATTTGCTCATTTAGGAGCTTTAGTTCCTTGTTATTTATTCTTGTTGTAAGGTTTGTTGGTAAGCCCGTAAAACCAACATTGTAGGTTGTTGGTAAGCCCATAAAACCAACGTAGGTTGTTGGTAAGCCCGTAAAACCAACATTGTAGGTTGTTGGTAAGCCCGTAAAACCAAAGTAGGTTGTTGGTAAGCCCGTAAAACCAACATTGTAGGTTGTTGGTAAGCCCGTAAAACCAACGTAGGTTGTTGGTAAGCCCGTAAAACCAACGTAGGTTGTTGGTAAGCCCGTAAAACCAACATAGGTTGTTGGTAAGCCCGTAAAACCAACGTAGGTTGTTGGTGAACCCGTAAAACCAATTGTGAAGGTTCGTTGGTGAGCCCGTAAAACCAACATAGGTTTTTGGTGATCCCGGAAAACCAAAGTGTAAAGGTTTTGGATTGTCAGCCCGGAAAACAATCCTACTGTAATCCGAGGGGTTATAGTAAAATTCCCAAGGGGACGCTTGGGGAGTGGACGTAGGTGCCTTGGGGTACATCGAACCACTATACATCGTGGTGTTTGTGTTGTGGATTCACTTGTGATTGTTATTGCATTATTTTTCATCTTTGCTATAGTTTAATTCATTGAAGTAATTTAAGAAAGCATTCACCGCACTCAACTAAGGATGTTTTTAAAGTACTAAAAATTTAGAAAAACCCAATTCACCCCCCCCCCCCTCTTGGGTTGTCACCTTGGGCAACAAGTGGTATCAGAGCAGGTGCTCTATAATTCCTTGCCTTTTTTTATTTTGACCTAACTGTCAAAGAGCCAAAGATCATGACAACTCAAATAGATAGTTTCCTAGGAGAGGGACAGTTAATTGATCGACCTCCACTATCTAATGGCATAAACTACACACATTGGAAAGCACGCATGCGCATTTTCATTCAAGCACATGACTATGATTTATGGAGTATCATAGTCAACGGGCTACACACAAACACTAATCATAATAAGAAAATGGCTTAGCAAAATGCAAAAGCCATGAATATTCTATATTGTGCATTAGATGATAGTGAACTTAATAGCATATCTTTTTGCATAACTGCTAAGAAAATCTGGAATATGCTTGAAGGTAAATATGAATGCACTAACATTTTTAGTGAATCTGAAACTAGCTCTAAAGAAGAAGAGCAGCAAACTGAAATTAAAAATTCTTGCTTTATGGCACATGAAGATAAGGTATGTATTGGAACACAAAGTGATTTCTCATTCCAAGATAAAGTACATGCTGAAACTCAATCTGATTTTACATTTGATGAACTTCATGATGCTTTTTCTGATCTATACTTAGAATATAAGAAGCTTAGTTTAAAGAATAAAAAGCTAAATCAGAAAAATCTATCTCTTGCTGAAAGCTATGATATAATTCAGAAAAATAATAAATTGCTTTTAGAAGACAATGAAAGGTTAACTAAAGAAGTTAACAAATTTAAGCCTATAGTTAAAAAATTTACTATCAGCTCTGAAAAGCTGAACTTAATGATAAATAATCAAAGAGCTGAATTTGAAAAGGATGGATTAGGATATCAATCTTGGTACACACAAAAATCCCTTAATGACATGTGTGTTAAATCCTTCACTATCTATCCTAAAACAGATTCTAATTTATCTGATGAACCTAATAGGCAAAAACAGAAAATTGTAAGTTTATCTACTACTCATGTTAAATCTATGTTTGTTAAATTTAACAAGATGATGCAGAAATTCACTCCTTGTAATCCTAAAATCTGCAAGCCTATGGACAAAATAGCTATTAAGAAAATATGGGTTCCAAAAGGAACAATAATAGCTAACCTACAAGGACCCAAAAGAGCTTGGGTTCCTAAGTTGAAAATCTGAATATTTTCTGTAAGTGTGTCTAGCACTCAAGGCTCCAACAAAAGATGTTAATTTAGACATTGGGTGCTCTAGACATATATTAAAGAATGAAACTTAAAATATACTTAAGAAAAGTAATTAAAATGAAAAGAATAATGAAATTAGTAATCCTTGCATCTCATCATTCTCTTTGCCTTAGTATCTGATTAAAATATGAATTGCAGGTATTAATCAATTTTATGATATAGGTAATATTTTTAAAAATATAATCAAATCACTTTATTTTATAGTATGCTTTACTTACTGTTGGATAAGTTGCTAAATGATTAATCAATTTATTAAGAATAACTCTATGGATTCTCTATATACTTGATTGAGAGTTTTTATCCATGGCATTATCTTCTATTAATTATAAACATAAGAATGTCTACTTGGTATATTTTTAAATATATGCATTAAGAATACCAAGATTAAAGAGACTAGTTTTGGCATATAAAATCAACTCATACTAGTATGGACTTAATCTCAAAAGACCTTGTCATTGGTTCACTTAGATTATTTTTTTGCAAGGTCAAAGTTTGCTATGTATGTCATCTAGAAAAACAAACTAGAATCATTTCTAAATCTGAAAATATTGTTTTCACCTTTTAGCCTTTGAAAATTCTTCATAAGAACTTATTTGGATCTCTAGGATTATGAACCTAGGAGATAAGCTTTTTGATGTTATAATTATGGATAATTTCTCGAAGCTAACATTGGTTTGGTTCTTGGCACTTAAACTGAAATATTTTCTGCATTAGCACAAACTTACAAAAGGTTTCAAATAAAAAAAAAAAAAGATTTGCAAACTGTGTAAGTATCATGGCACAGTTTTGAAAACCAATTTGTCAATAAGGTTTGCACAGAAAATGGTATTGAATACAATTGTTTTTGCACTAAGAACACTATTGCATATAGGGGTTATAAAAATATAAAAATAGAACCTTTGTTGTGTAAGGACAATGCTTTGTGATAGCAGTTGATTAATACTATCATCACAGCTTGTCATATTATAAGGTTTCTATTAAATCTATTTTTAAAGAAAACCCCATGTGAACTCATGAAAAACTGAAAATCAAATGGTGCATACCTTCATGTTTTTCAGTTATACATATTATGTTCTCAAGAATGAAATGTATGCCAAATCTGATAAAACAAGTGTTTCTTTGGATATTACTCTTTAAGCAATGCATATAGAATATTCAATGACAAGATACTAGTTGTAGAAATATCAATTTATATTATTCTTATTAAAACGAGATTTTTTATTGAGAATATAGTTTATCATTTTGATTCTATGTAACAATCTGAATTTTGATAGAAACAAATAGAATCTAAGCTAAATTGATTCTGAAAACAAAAAAATTGATTTGATCTTGATGAATCTTCCTATTGCCTCACATGCTTGTCCTTGAAGCATTTTGGTTCATGAAACTATCTCTTTAGTTCAAGTGATATGTGCTTATTTATATTTAGGCAATCTCTTGAGTAAAGTGGCTCAATATTAAATTATTGTCATATCTTATGTTGAGTCATCTAGTTAAGAAATATGTTGTATGAATGTTTTGTATCTTGAAGAAACTAATGATTTTCCTTCAAGAAAGAAAAGGATTTTGTTAATAATGCAGGATACTTGAGCAAGAAAATGAGAAATTTCAACTTGAAGGACACCTCGATGAAAGATACAATAAACATTCCCTTGGAAACAAAAAAAAAAAGGAGATTTTCTTCAGCCAAGGGTGTGAAGAAAATAAAAGGTATTTGGCTTGAAGAATGCTAAATGTACTAGTAATCTAAACTCTTCTCTTGTGAGTTAGTTGAGCAAAATCAATAGTCTGAAATTATATGGTAGCATGATTAAACCTTTAATTGCTGATCATCTTGATATCATGCTTCATTCTCATGCTAGTGATAATTGTTTCATGGTGTGATTAAATTGAAGTTTACCTTTTCCTATATAATGCATAACCATGAAATACACAAGTTTATGCCTCAAATCTCTAATTCAAAATAACTTGTGATAAGCTATGAATCATTGAGCATAATGAAAATGCTGTTTGCATGATATACATTTATATGCAGCATATTAGATTAATTCTTTATTCTGCTCTTTCATGTAAATTTCTTGAGAATAACAAAAAGAGGGAGAGATAAAGAAAAGAAAATGAACAATTATTCAAGGGAAGTAAAATCTAAGTAAAGGCAAATACTCCAATCTTTAGGAAAAGCAAAACAAGCATAATATATTTGGCACATATGTGAGACTAATATGAACATTCCTTTGGAAGAGATAAAATCCGTAATTAATTACATGAAAAGTTTGAAGTGAACATTTTAACCCTTCTATATTGCTCATTGTTGCCCAGATAGACAACCCAAGAGGGGGGGTGAATTGGGTTTTAAAATAATTTAGCTATTTAAAACGTTGTGAAGGACTAATTAAAACTATTGCAAGTTGTTTAATTAAATGCTTTGTGCTGTGAGTGATATGAGAGGAAGAAGAAGAGAGACAATCAATCACAAACACCAAGTTTTATAGTGGTTCGGAGCTAACCCTTGCTCCTACGTCCACTCCCCAAGTCTCACTTGGGAATTCACTATAACCCCCTTGGATTACAGCCGGTTGTTTTCCAAGCTCACAACTAAACTTGTTGTTTTACGAGCTCACAACGAACTCGGTCGGTTTTCCCAGGCTCACCGACTAGAACCACCCCGATTGTTTTTCCGGGATCACAATCGAACCCTTACACATGTTGGTTTTACACTCGGCTCACCAACCAACCTCAATACCCTTGATTCAATCCCCCGATTGAACCAAGCAGATACAAGTTGTAAATAAAATAGACAAACAGAAAACTAAGCTTCTCAAAAGCAGATGGAAAATAATATAATCTGAAAAGAGTTTAGAAGCCCTCAAACGCTTTTAAGTTGGAGAAGAGGAATGGCTTCTTAAACTTCGGGTCTCCTCTTGAATGTGTAGTCGACTTGAATGCAGGAGGAGGATTCTTTAATTGCTGGGAAGATGTAGGTGGATGCAGTTAATGCAGCTCTTCCCTCTTTTTTCGTTGAAGAACAGGTTGCAGAGATTGAATGCTTGAATACTTGGAGTGGAATGGTTGTTCTCTGCTTTGCTACAGTCTTCTGTGGCTATATAAACCAACCCCCACGGAAACTAGCCGTTAGACACCTTTTTCTGCCCGTTCTGCACACTCTGCACAGCCTGACAATGTGTCCGTTGGTGGGTTGGAGTCGACTCGCACGATCAGGAGTCGACTCGTCTGTAGCGGGAGTCGACTTATACTTTTCCGGAGTCGACTCGGCAACTGTTCCAGATTTGAATTAAAGTTGCCTTCGCGACTGGGAGTCGACTCGTCTTGACCCAGAGTCGACTCGCCAACTTCTAGAGCTGACTTGGCTTTCTCGGAGTCGGCTCATCCCATGGAGTCCGTGGATTTATTTTTGAATTTGGTCCACTCGAGTCGACTCGTCAATCCTGGGAGTCGACTCGGCGCTCAGAGCCCGAACTCCCTATCTTCTGTCTTTTTGGCTCGTCCAGTCTTGGAGTCGACTCGAACTTTCTCGGAGTCGACTCGGCTCTCAGTTTCCGAAACTTGGTCTTCTGCCTTTTTGATGTGAAGCTGCCTTGGAGTCGACTCTAGCTGTCTGGGAGTCGACTCGAATCTCAGAGGCAGTAACTTGGTCTTCTGTCTTCTTTGTGGTTGCGGAGTCTCGGAGTCGACTCGCGTATTGCGGGAGTCGACTCGAATCTCAGAGTCCGAAAAATACTTTCTGTCTTTTTCCTTGTGTTCCTCTGAGAGTCGACTCTCACTTTTTTTGGAGTCGACTTGCCAACCATCGGAGTCGACTCGCGTTCCACTGGAGTCGACTCGAATCTCAGACCCGAAAACTGCTCTCTGACTTTTCTGCCTGTGACTCCTTGGAGTCGACTCATACTTCTCCGGAGTCGACTCGGTAAACATTGGAGTCGACTCGCGCACTTCGGGAGTCGACTCGCTGACAGGTTTTGAATTGAAGCTTTCTGTTCGTCTGTCTGTTCTCAGTCGGAGTCGACTCGTACCGATCCGGAGTCGACTCGAGCCCGTGCCAGTGAACTTGATACGCTTGGAGTCGACTCGTGATACTCTGGAGTCGACTCGAGTCTCAGACTTTGGTTCAAGCTGACTTCTTAACTTATCCAAAATACTATAAACCAAGTCTAGAGATACTTAGAGAAGATTTTCACTGAAAATACTTAATTGAATTCATTAGTAAACAAGAAATATACTCAAATGCTTTGAGCTCATCAAAATCAAATAGGGTTTTAATCAATCACTCCACAATCTCCCCCTTTTTGATGATGACAAAACATTGAGTATATGTAAAGTGAATTGCACAATAAACAATGAAATAAAATCCATAAATGAATTCAAATGTCTGGTAATTCAATTTATCCAAGCTTGAAAGGAGTGAAACAGTAAATTTCGGAGTTAAAGCTCCCCCTTTCATTTGGAATTATATAAGCCTTCATATTATGCAATCAATTGTTTGGCTTATATATCTTTAATGATTTAGCTTTGTTAAAATTTCAGATTCTCCCCCTCAACATATGCATTCTACTTTGTTTTGATTCTTTGAATTTCCTTGTCATGCTTTGAAGTTTTTGAACTGAAATTTTGGTTTTTAGAGGGAAAATCTGTCAATTTGTTCTTGAGGTGGATTCAGCTAATCTCCGAATATCCCTTGAATAGATTCTGGAGATTACTCCATTAGGAGCCCCAAAAGAGAGATAATGAGCCTCGAGGTACCGAATCCACTTAGAACAAATTTGTGTGTTTTAAGAGTTTATCTTTTTATTGATTTCCATTGATTCCTTTTACATATTTTATGCATATTTCTCCCCCTTTTACATATTTTATACATATTTCTTTCCCTTTTTGTCATCATATCAAAAAGGAGGTAATCAGAACACACAATCAAACATAGATCAAAAGGCACAGTATTGAAGAAAAATGCGGCTACTCATTGTATTAATTTGTATGTAAGTACATTTCAGAATACAATAAGTAAAGCAAAACAATACATGTCAAAACAAAACACAAAAAGTAGCTATGGTCTCCTCGAGGATGTAGCTCCTCCTCTCGAGGATGTGGCTCCTCCTCTCGAGGATGTGGCTCCTCCTCTCGAGGATGTGTCTCCTCGAGGCATGCGCTCCACGAGTGATTGGACCGCATTGGTGACGTTCTCGAGCTGGCGAATAATGGCCTGGATGGCCCTGCTCTGTGTCGTATCCAGCTCGAGCACCGACTTCTGCAGTCCGTCCAGCTTGTCGATGAGCACATTCGACAAGCGCTCGGCCCCCGCGGTAGTGGTGGACATGTCACGGCCGATGTCATCCCGCATCTGTCGAGTGGTGCTCGTGACCTCACCCATGCTATGGAACTGGGCCTGCATCAAGGTCCTCATGTTGTATATCTCTTGCCGCACCTCAGCCGTCATGTCAGTCACGGCTGTCAGGGAAGGAACCAACGCGGAAGATGTGGGCACAGGAGAGGGAGTAGGCATCGAACCTCGGAGCTCCCGAAGCAACTCATCCCTCAGATCTCGGACTATCTCCTGCCGCAGCTCCCGGAGCTGTTCAGGATCAATGCGGACCTCCATGGGTGGTGGAGCCGAGGAGGAGGGTCCGGCGGAAGTGGTAGGAGCAGAAGTGGGTGAAAAGTCTGGTACGTCAGGAAAGTCAGAATCGGGCTCAGGACTGGGGGAAGGTCTGGTGGTCTGTGTGGTGATGGATGACTTCCTAACCCAAATTCCCTCTCTCTTCCGAAACCCCATCCTGTGTAGGGTCCCTGCACGCGTGCGATCAGTCCATCGCAATGCGCGAAAGGGTTCCCCCTCAGGGATAGGAATCTCGTACTCCCTAAATAATAACGTGAAGACCATGCCGTAGGGTAGGGTGAGCCTAGGTCTGTCTAGTGGCTCACACATGTATCGATATATGAGTTTGGGGAAGTTGATTGGGGTGTCATGAAGCATATAGAACATGAGAGCTAGGTCTCTCTCAGATACAAAGTCAAATCTCCCGGTCTTAGGGAAGATGGACCTAGACAATATACTCAAGAGGATCCGCATCTCAATCGGTAGTGAGCTAGCGGATACCTCGTCTATGGGTGACTGGGGTGGATGCCCTAGAACGGCCGTAAGGGCCTCAACCCTGTCCTTAGGGTGTGTGGGAGCCACCCCTACTAGTGGAAGGTGGAGGATGTGGGCAATAAGATCCTCCGTAACGAACAGAGGGACACCGGCTACTGTGCCCTCGATACCCCCATCTCCCCGATGGACGGTACCGTAGAACTCTCTAATGAGCCCTGGATATGTAGGGAGATCTAAGGTGAGGAAGTACTCTAAGCCCTGGGCCCTGAGTCTATCACCTATAGTGAACCCTTCCCGGGAGAGATAGTCGAAGTCGACATATCTCCCGGTGGTGACGGCCTTCCCGGCTAATGGCCTCGCGGGAACCGCCCTAGGCGGAGAACGAGCCGGAGGTTGTGGCCTCGCGGGATCGTGCCGAGCCTTGGAGCGCCGCTCGGGACCGGCCTCGGGTCAGGGCCTCTTCCGGACTACGGTCTTACGCGGCATAATGACCTAAAATGGGAGGAAAACCTAATGAACGGTGAAGAACCGACGGAAAAGTCTTGGGGACGACCTAGAAAGGGAAGAAAACCCTAGGGGACGGTGAAGGGTCGACGGAAAAAGTCTTGGGGACGACCTAGGAGTTGGCTCTAGGGCTTGTGAACGGTGGCGGCTTGAGAAAGAAGTGTTTTCGAAACGACAAAGTTAGGGTTAAAAAGTCGGATCCCGACTGCGAGTCGACTCCACTGAGTCGCGAGTCGACTCGACCTCGAGTCGACTCCAGAATATGCGCGAGTTGACTCTCCTTATGCGCCTGTAGACCTCGAGTCGACTCCCGACTATATGTGAGTCGACTCCCCCTCAGCTGCCATCTCTGCGAGTCGACTCCCGCAAATGCGCGAGTCGACTCTCCCTCAAGAGCCGACTCTGAAACTTACTCGAGTCGTCTCTAACTTTGGCACGCACCTAAAAATCATGCTACATTCGTGCCAAATGAGGGAAAAACACTAAAGTATGATCTGATTTGATGATCAGTGAAAAGAAACTCTATTTTAACCACAATCTAATCATCAAAATCAATGAATCTAGTGGAAACTACCACTAGGATGGATCAATCACTCCTAATCCCCTCCTAAGCACACTAAACCTCTCTTCACTTAGGAGTTTTGTAAAAATATCTGCTAATTGATCATTAGTACAAATAAATTGGAGTGTCACAACACCATTCAATACATGATCTCTTATGAAGTGATGTCTTATCTCAATGTGTTTAGTTCTTGAATGCTGAATTGGATTTTTAGTTAGATTAATGGCACTTGTATTATCACAATTAATGGGAATTTTATCTTGTTTAATGCCATAATCTTCTAGTTGTTGTTTAATCCACAAGATTTGAGCACAACAACTCCCGGATGCAACATATTCTGCTTCAGCAGTAGACAATGCAACCGAGTTTTGTTTCTTGCTAAACCATGAGATAAGGTTTTCTCCTAGAAATTGACAAGACCCGCTGGTACTTTTTCTATCAAGCTTACATCCAGCGAAGTCTGAATCTGTGTATCCTATTAAGTTTAGGCTAGATTCTTTAGAGTACCATAATCCTATATTCTTAGTTCCTATTAAGTATTTAAAAATTCTCTTAACTGCAACTAGATGTGATTCTTTAGGATTAGCCTGATATCTAGCACACATGCAAACGCTAAACATAATATCAGGTCTACTTGCAGTAAGATACAATAAGGATCCTATCATACCTCTATACAGTTTCTGATCTACAGATTTACCTGATTCATCTTGGTCTAATTTGCATGATGAGCTCATGGGGGTGCTGATTGACTTGTTTCCCTCCAAATCAAACTTCTTGAGCATCTCCTTGATATATTTGGCTTGATTGATGAAGATGCCTCCTTCAGACTGTTTGATTTGAAGCCCGAGGAAGTAGTTCAGCTCTCCCATCATGCTCATCTCAAATTCACTCTGCATTAAATCAGCAAATTCTTCGCAGAGGCGATTGTTAGTAGCACCGAAAATGATATCATCAACATAAATCTGTACTAATAACATATCTTTGTTTTGCTTTTTCAGAAACAGTGTTGTATCTACATTTTCTCTAGAGAATTTATGTTCTAATAGGAATTTGCTAAGCCTCTCATACCATGCTCTAGGTGCTTGTTTTAAACCATAAAGTGCTTTGTTCAGTTTATATACATGATTAGGGTATTGATGATTTTCAAAACCAGGAGGTTGTTCTACATATACCTTCTCATTAATATACCCATTTAAAAATGCACTTTTTACATCCATTTGAAATAGTTTGAAGTCCTTAGAGCATGCATACGCTAATAATAATCTAATGGCCTCAAGTCTAGCTACTGGAGCAAAGGTTTCATCAAAATCTATACCTTCTTCTTGATTATAACCCTTTGCTACTAGTCTAGCCTTATTCCTTATAACAATTCCATTTTCATCAAGTTTATTTTTATAAATCCATTTAGTACCTATAATTGGATATTCAGAAGGTCTCTCTACTAGATTCCATACCTTATTTCTAGTAAATTGGTTTAATTCTTCTTGCATTGCATTTATCCAATTTACATCATTTTTGGCTTCTTCTCTATGTTTGGGCTCAAAGTGTGAGACAAAAGCTAGATGGTTATTTAAATTTCTAAGGGATGCTCTAGTCCTAACCGGTTGAGATGGATCATCTAGAATTAGTTCCTTAGGATGCCCGTGAGCATACCTCCAAGCTTTAGTTAGCCCATGATCCACAATAGCCTCTTGGCTTGATGATGCTTCTTCACTCAACTTTTGATTATCATCTTGTAATGCCATTTCATCTATCTTTTCTTCAAGAATTTCAACATCATCATCAAAATTAACTTTCTTACTAGAGGAAAAATCACTAGAGTCATCAAATACAACATGTATAGATTCTTCTATAACTAACGTTCTTTTATTAAAGACTCTATAGGCTTTACTAGTTGTAGAGTAACCTAAGAATATTCCCTCATCAGATTTAGAGTCAAATTTACCTAGATTATCTTTCCCATTATTATGAACAAAACACCTACATCCAAAAACATGAAAGTAATTGACTTTTGGTTTTCTATTTTTCCAAAGTTCATAAGGTGTTTTCTTTATGATGGGTCTCAATAGAACTCTATTTAATATATGACAAGAGGTATTAATGGCTTCTCCCCAAAAGTACTTAGGGAGGTTACTTTCACATAACATAGTTCTAGCCATTTCCTCTAGAGTTCTATTTTTCCTCTCCACAACTCCATTTTGTTGTGGTATCCTAGGTGCAGAAAAATTATGGGTTATCCCCTTTTTACTACAAAACTCATCAAATGACAGATTTTCGAATTCGGTACCATGGTCACTTCTAATAGCTATTACAGAGGTATCTCTAGCATTGGTTACTTCTTTATGAAATTTCTTAAAAACAGAAAATGCTTGATCCTTATGTGCTAGGAACATGACCCATGTATACCTAGAATAATCATCTACAATAACTAGACCATATTTATTTCCACCTAGGCTTGTTGTTCTAGTTGGTCCGAATAGGTCCATGTGTAATAATTCTAGGACATAAATTTGTACTTGACACATTATTACTTCTAGGACATAAATTTGGCGGACACATTATTACTTCTAGGACATAAATTTGTACTTGACTTTATTATTATTGAATAATAAATGGGCATCTTTTTCATTCATATTTTTTATGTGTCTATGAATTGTCCAAGGAATTAATAAGATGATGATACATATTCTCAAGAGTTGAGAATTTGAGCCATGTATCATTGGTGATTAATTTCTAAATGCTCCTGATCAATGGATCATCACGAGGACGGTGATCGATCCGATCAGTGCACAGATCACTTTTCTTCTGGATGGACGAGACTCGAGTCCACAGTGTAGGGACACTGAAGTGATAGTGCAGGTGCTTGTTAGAGAACAAGGGTACTGAGCGTGACCAAGACAAGAAGTCACTTGGATGTCTATCCACTCGTCAGTGACTTGCTTGATGTTGCAGTAGTATGACTGGTCCTTTGACCTGCGATGCTTCGGCTACTCACAGTGAGGTTATTGTAGTTTGACTATACGTATACATGGTCTCTAGCCATATGGGTCCTTGTAGTGTAGATTGGCTGCAGTAAGTTCACTGTAGGAGTAGGGTATGCACTTACATGGAATCTATCGACCTTGATAGAAGAGGAGTGATCCTATGTGATTTGTTAGACTGAGTTCTAAGACCTTGCCCAAGGCAGAAATATAAAGTGGAGAAAGAGTTTTTTACTATCGAACTCAAGTCAAATAAATCTAGACATATGACAGACGATGGGGTTTGACGAGTTTTCCATGACCTCCGATCTGTAGGGATCCACGATAGAAGGACTGTATCATACGATTGCTGCACCTAGAGGTTCATCATTCTATTCTGCTGGGTGGCCACTACATACTGCTAGGTGTCACTGGTGGATGGTGAGACTCACAGGGATCATCTCGATGGTCGATAATCCCTGGTGAGTTGAGTTGGAATTATTTCAACCCATTGAAAGGAGTTTTCAATGATATTGTGATAGAGATCATAATATATCTCACTACCAGTCAGAATGGAACCTATGGGGTCACACACATTAGAGGTATTGATCGATCCAATGGTTGAATGTGATTAGGAATCACAAATAATCAATTAGATTGATAAATGAAAACCCGCTAAGAGTTAGTGGCTAGAAGAAGGAACAATTGCAATCGAATTGCAATTTAATTTAATTAATTAAATTTAATTAATTGGACTTGATCACGAGTCGTACTTGGAGTAGGATCCTTGGAGTCCTAATTGGATTAGGATTTCAAATTAAATTAGAATCCTATTTGGAATAGGATTTCTAAAGTCCTAATTGTCTTAGGGCTGAAATTTAATAAGTCCTAATTAGATTAGGATTATTTTAAGTCCTAATTAATTTTAAATTTAATTTAATTAATTTCATGACTCCTAATTAGATTAGGATTGAAGAGTTCAATAGAGTCATGGTTCAATTAAGTCCTAATTAGATTAGAATTGGGAGGAAATTGGAATGGGTTCATACATATCCTATTTTGACTAGGATTGGGCTCATGCATTAGACCCAAACCACCTTGCTACTTAATTTGATTAAGTGATCAATTGATGGGGATATGAGGGAGGGGCGTAGGCCCCTTGATTGCTTGCGTGAGAAGTAAAAAAAAAGGGAGCAAAACCCCCTCCTTGCTGCCGAATTAAATGGATAAGGGTGAGCTCCTAAAAAATAGGAGCTCATCCTTATCCCATGGAGAATTAAAAGGAGGAGGGGTTCGGCCCCTCCTCTAATCCTTCTTTCTTTGTGATCACGGCAGAAATACTCCCCTCCCATTCCTCCTCTCAGCAAAAATAGAGAAGGGAAGAAAAGAAGCTTGGCGTGATCCTCTTCTTCCTCCTCTTGGTTCTAGTGCAAGGAAAAGAAAAAGGCTGCATACAACCTTGTTTTTCTTCTTCCTTGGCACTTCCTTCTTCTTCCTCCTCTCAAGCCAATCAAAGGTTGATTCGAAGGAGAGGACTTCAGCCATCTATAGCCATCTCTGCAAGGGAGCTAGCACCCCGATGAGATCCAAAGGCTTCGATCGAATCAGTACTTCGTGTGGATACCTGTAGAGGCCGGACGCGTGTGCGGCTTCTACTGAGCCTTGATCAAATACCACGTAAATCAGATTTGCGGAGATCATCTACCCGCACAAGGTGAAGATCTGATCTTCTTAATAATTTTAAAATAGTTTAAAATAATTTAATTCTAATCTATCTACAAATGAAAGGTTTTAAAACACGTTCATGCGATGAACGGATCCCGCATATGTTTTTCCGCTGCAATCTGAAAATTATTTCGAAATTTTCATGGCATATGAGGGATGCTAACACTACCCATGTTCCAAAGGTTTGGTGTGCCAACTAACCTCCTTATGTCGAAAACAAACCAAGCTGAAGACTAATTTCACTTGGAATTCCTCTTGGATCTCAATCCATTGATGCCCCTGGGACCATAGTTCGGGGATGAAAGGAGACATCTCAGGCTGACATAGACCTCCTTCAGGCAGGCTCACATAGAATTCCTTAGGAGTCGAACTCTGGGAAGATCAACCGAGGAGCCCAAGGCAGGCTGAAGCCTCATAAGGGAAAGAGCTCGGTGTGATGGCCCAAGCTCAAATCAAGAAGCTGTCGAGCACAAGTAAAGGTCGAAGTCAGATACTTTAAATTTTTTTTTATAATTATTATTATCCTTTAGTGTATACTTTGAGCTCGATAGAGCCTAACCCAAAAGAATTACACAGAAGGTCAATTCTTGGGGTGACGACCTAAACACAAGCAAAAGTAAACAAAAAGGATGAAAACCAAAGTCGAGTACTTTAGAAAATTTTTCACGTTTATTACTCTTGAATCTTTATACTGATCTCAGTAGAGGCCGAATAAAAAAAAAGAACATCAAGCTCGACTTACCTGAGCAAAAAGAAAAAGCAAGCGAAAAATGACGAAGCAAAAGACTTCATCCTTCACCCTCACCTCCATCAGTGCCTTCATCATGACCGATGTCGCTACCTTCGTCATCGATGGGGTCACCGGCTCCGCCACCTCCACCTTCACCGATGCTGTCATCATCATCGACGTCATTGAGGCTGGAGAAATCGATCTCCGAAAAAAGCTACAAAGCTTGATGTGGAGTGATTGAGTATTCCCTAATTGATTTTGATGAGCTCAAAGCATTTGAGTATGTCTTATGTTGTTCTAATGAATTCAATCTAGTGTTTCAGGTAATTGTTTATAAATTTCTGTCTAAGTGCCTTGAGCTTTGGTTCAGAGTATTTTGGTTAAGTATTGAACTCTATTTGAACCAAAGTCTGCATCACGAGTCGACTCCTGAACTGTGCGAGTCGACTCTGGGACACTTGAAGTTTCTGGCACAAGCTCGAGTCGACTCCGTAACTCTTCGAATCGACTCCGACTGAGAACAGACAGAAAGACAGAACGATGGATTTTAGACCCTGTTAGCGAGTCGACTCCAAAAGGTTGAGAGTCAACTCCGATGCTTGGCGAGTCGACTCTCGATGGTCCCGAGTCGACTCCAAAGGGTAACAGACAGAAAGACATAACGATGGATTTTAGATCCTGTTAGCGAGTCGACTCCAAAAGGTTGTGAGTCGACTCCGATGCTTGGCGAGTCGACTCCGACGCTTGGCGAGTTGACTCCCAGTTTGTCCGAGTCGACTCCCAGAGGAAAGCAGTCTAAAAGGCAGAGAATCAGTTTCGGAGATCCTGTGAACGAGTCGACTCCAGGTGTTCCAGAGTCGTCTCCCAAGTCAGCCGAGTCGACTCCTAGTTTGGCCGAGTCGACTCGTGAGAGAAATACAGAAAGTTGAATTTCTGGAACCCTGAGAACGAGCCGACCCCTAAGTGCCCGAGTCGTCTCCAGCTGTTGGAGAGTCGACTCCAGTTTGGTTCGAGTCGACCCCAGAATAAGGCATACACTTTAATTCAAATTTGGAATAGTGGCCGAGTCGTCTCCAGTAAAGCACGAGTCGACTCCAGTAACAGCCGAGTCGAGTCCGATCCCAACAGATACATTGTCAGATTGTGCAGATGGGTCAGAACAGCTCTCTAATGGCTATTTTTCAAAGAAAATCACTTAAATAACTAGAGTGAACAGTAGTAGACAACAAGAGAGTTATTCTATTTGAGCATTAAAGGTTTTCAACCACCAAAAGCATCTCAAGAGCGAATCCAAGCAAAAGGAGGAAGTGAGCATTCAACTCAAACCAAAAAGACTTCCTTTGCATTCAAAGCTCTACCGACTGTTCCCCATCCTCCGACTCATTCAAGAGGAGACTCAGAAATCCAGAAGCTCCACTTCCTCATCTCAAATCTGTTTGAGGGCTTCTAACTCAATCTTGTTTATATTGTTCCATATTTGCTTTTCAGAAGCTCTACTTGTGAATTTTAAACTCTTGCTTTTTGTACTTTATTCAATCAGAAGATTGAATTAAGGGTTGTAAGGTTTGTTGGTGAGCCAAAGGTAAAACCAACGATGTAAGGTTGTGGTTGGTGAACCGGAAAAAACCAACTGAGTTTGATTGTCACCCCGGAAAAACAATCGTTTGGTTCTAGTCGGTGAGCCTGTCAAAACCAACCGAGTTCGTTGTGATCTCGTGAAAACAACAAGTTTGGTTGTGAGCTTGCAAAACAACCGGCTGTAATCCTAGGGATTATAGTGAACTCCCAAGTGCAGCTTGGGAAGTGGACGTAGGAGCAAGTGTTGGCTCCGAACTACTATAAATCTCTCTGTGTTTGTATTGTTCTTTGTCTCTTTCTCTCTTCGTTCAATGCATCTAGTGATATAACTAATCCACTTGCAATAGATATAGTTAATCACTCACTTTATTTTTGATTGGTCAATAATTAATTAAAACCCAATTCACCCCCCTCTTGGGTTGTCTCCTTGGGCAACACTTGAGCTCGACATACCTCGAAGCCGTTCCTAAAGGCGTCCGTCACATTCTCCAAGGCCTCCTCACAAAACTCCTCTGAGGCATGATACTGCTCGATTGCCTCTGCGACCTTCGCCTCGGTGCAGAGGACCGGCTCCCTGGCCTCGATGGCACGCTGTTCAGCATCACTGGCCCACTTCTCGCCCTTATTAGCCCACCACTCAGCCTCATTGGCCCTTTGCTCGGCTTGGGCTAGCTTCGCAGAAAGCTCCATTGCCCTTTGATCGGCGGTTTTGAGGGCCTCCCTGGCCGTAGACAGTTGGACCTCCTTCAATGTTGTCTAGGCCTGCACGGCCAAGGTGCGGGCTTCTACCAACATGATCTCATCCTTGGTTGATTTGGCCTTCACCTAGGCCACCTCGACCTCTTTTTTGGCTGCTTTCCATTGCCCTTTAAGCATTGCACAACACCTTGAGAGCCTCGCAGCCATTCATTGCATCTCGCTGATCACATGGAAATGTTGGAAAGGAGAACAAGAATCATCGACAGAAGTATAAGACTTCATGAAAATTTGCAAGTCATAGACCTACCTAGATAACCGTGGTGAAAGCCTCGTCGAAGAATTTGATGATGTCAATGGAGCGTACAACTCCATCGCCACCATGGGGTTCGATAGAGCCGAGTCTACCTCTCGGATAGACCAGCTCGAGGAGTAAACCCTAGGGGTGCGGCCTAAAGCGAAAGGGCACTTCTTGCAGACGGACCAACTTGGACTGGACAAAGCTGAGCCATGGACATCGGGGTCGGAGCCTCAGCTCGCTCGAGCGCCCTCCTTTCCCGGGCCTCAAGTTGCCCAATCTTCAGGCGCAAGACTCCGCCCTCGTATTTGAGGCCCGCAACCTCGGACTGAGTCTCCGCCAGACGCGCCTCCGAAGCGTGCAGGGCCGACTTGGCCAGGGAATGAGCAGCTCTTTCCTCCTCGAGCTCCTCGACAATGGCCAGTCGCCCAGCCTCCGTCGCTTCCCTCTGCGCTTCGGCCTCAGCCAGCGCGGCCTCCAGCTCGGCGACCCTCTTCTTGGCCGGCTCCAACTGCCGGCTGAGTCGCCGAGTCTCTTCCTGACATCCTTGGGCAATGAATACCAAGGTGTCGACCTCGTGAACATGCTGCAAAAAAAAAGAAAGAAAGAAAGCAGTCATAAGTAAAGCATATATATACACTAGTAGCCGAAGGAAAATTAAGAGAATGGCTTACCCCAACAGTATTGCAGTAAGTACTGTCGACAATTTCTTCCAGTGACACGTTTCGGAACTCGGCCTGGTCCGCCGGAAGCATGGCGCGCCGAAACACCGCGCGCGCAACGTCGGCGTCATGAAAGGCCGAGCTTCCCTCGAGGAGTGGGGACCCCGGCTCGGCCGACTCTCCCCTTGGGCCCCGCGAAGAGCTCAGCCCACTCGAACTTAGAGCCTCGGGGCCCCTGCTCGGCTCGGGCTCCGAGCGCTGCAGCTGGATGGTCGTCCGCCCCTCCCGCTCGGAGACAGGGGCAGGGCGGGGCCGCCGAATCGGATGCCCTCGCGAAGCTCGAGCCCGCGTCCCCGGCGGCCGGCTCCCGCCCTCGAGCGGCTGCAGAGACCCCCACCTCTGGGCCTCCCATCCCGGCTAAGGTAGAAGCGGCGGCCGACTTCGACTTCTTCCGAGGCTGGGGAATAGCCCCGCCAGCCTCGGCCTCCCGCCTTTTCAACTGGGAGAAGAGGGATGTGTTGCTGGTCGGCATGTGAGGAATGTCTGAAACAAAAAAAGATTTTTCCTAAGTGTCAGACCAACATTAGAAGAGCAAGAGGAAGAAACAGATAAAGCAAAGACGAAACAATGCGACTACTCTTACCCTCGGGACGCGCCGAACTCAAGCCAACGCTCGCCAAGGCGTCCTCTCTTAGGAGCTCGGTCAGGTTGAACCCCTTCCCGAGGCCCCGCAGGGCGTCAAGGACCCTCAGGTCCCTCGCCGAGGGCTCGGAGAGCCTGTTAAGGGCCTTCAGCCGAGGGTGCCCCCACCTCGGGTCAAATCTCTATAGCACCTCGGACGCAAGAAAGAAAAACTTCCCCTTCCACTCATGAATAGAGGAAGGGGCACCCTAGAAAAGCGACATACCACCCTGAAAGGCGAAGTATAGCCACCCTCCATCCGCCGGGTTTGTCTTTAGCAAGAAACACCAGCGGAAAACGCTCACCGAAGTCGGGATCCCATGTACAGGACAAAGGGACAAAAATCCGACTATGGTCCTCCACGAGTTCCGAGCGAGCTGTGCTGGGATGAGTTGGTACTCCACCAGCAAGCTGTTCACGAACTCGTGTAAGGGGAACCGCAAGCCGGCCCAGAGCGTCTCGCGATGAATCGCGATCCGACCTGGGGGCGGCCGCATCACCCTATCCTCCGACCCTGCAGTTTCAAGACGAAACCCGGGCTTAAAAAAGAACCGGGAGCGGATTAACTCCAGCTCCTCCCTCGATAGACTAGATCCAACTTCATCCAGACCGAATCCCATTTTGGAGAAAAACGAAGTAACCTAAAGACAAAAGAGACGGAAAAAAGGAGGAAGAAGGAGAACCCCCTAGCTAACACAAGGAAGAAACCTAGGGGGGAGTCGCCGGAAATCGCTCCGAGCACCGCCGGCGAGATTCTGTTGAGAAAGAGGACGAAGGTGGAAACGGCAAAAAAGAGAAAGCAACCGAACAAGACTCCTCTTAGGGCTGGTTTGGGGGGTTTATATAGGCCCCTCTAACGGCCCAGATCGGCGGGTTTGGTTTCCACCCCCCCCGTCTGGATTACGCCACGTGTCGGCCTCGGAAGCCGAAGCACCGCATTCATTCCGGACCGATGCCTCGAATACAGAACTGAGGCACCGTCCCATCGGATCTCGCTGCCTCATCATGAACCCGCTATGTCGGATCGCCTCGAAAGGCGAGCAAATGCCGCCCCCGCTCCTCTCATTAAAGGAGCCCCGGGACGCGCGGAGTGCCGACATAATCTTAGCCTCTTAAGTCTCCATTTAACCGATACGAGGTTAAGTGCGTCCGACCTCGAGTAATTAGCCTAATCCTCGATCCCGAACTACCGACTCGGATTTAAACCCCGAACGGCTAATCCAGCACCCGACCTCAAGGCGTCCGACTCAATAAACGTTCTCTCTTCAGATCACACCATGTGTCCGCCTCGAAGATCAAAACGGCGTACTTATTCAGGAAGGGCGCCTCGACCATGAGATCGAGGCGCCGCCCCACCAGGTCCTAAGACCCCATCATGAGCTCGCCGTACGAGACGGCAACGAAGGGCCAAGAGGCGCAACCCCCCGCCTCCCTTCTATTATAAACGCTTCGGGGTGCGTGAGGGCGCCAGCATAATTCAACTCTCCTCGATCCCTGCCACCATAATAAAGACTACTACTTCCCACGTCCGAGCTCGCAAGCGGCTCGAACTCGAAAGTCGGGGGGTAGTGTTGGTGGAACGCAGGTTCCCCCGAGTACATGAGAACCTTGCCGATACAGGATCGGATGACGGTCGACCTCGGACGGCCGAGCTTGACGCCCGACTTCAGAACGCCCGACCTGGCGCCCCACCAGGCGTCTAGCTTCAGGGCTTATGACCTCGGAAATCCGACCCCGCCGTCCACCTACCGCGGTTGCACCTTTCCGAAGTCCGGTCAGGGGCCATACCCGGCCACCGCCTCCAGCATTTAATACGCATGATCCCTGCAAACCCACGGCTCACTCAACAATTAATGCATATCTCCGGCTCACTCAACAATTAATGCATATCTCCGACTCACTCAACAATTAATGCGCGTGGCTCCTATTACCTACGGATCTTCAGCCCTTCACGGCAAATCGGCTCGGCAGCGTCCGGTCGGCCGTGACAACTCTCTGATCTCGGCCTCACCTCCGACATCAAGGCATTAATTCACCTGATCGCGCACCAACTCAAGCAACGTGCTAAGTCGTACGGCGACCTCGCCCCATCACATCACAGGTAATCCGACCCCCCTATAAAAATGGGATCCTTCCTTCCCAAGGGGGTTGGACTCAAAAAAAAAAACTCAGAAAGAATACATCTTCCTCCTCTCTTCTTCTTCTTAAAAATTAAGCCCCCCCTCTGACTTAAGCATCGGAGGGCCGGCGCCGGAAATCCCGGCCACTGGCTTTTTGCAGCCCCCCCACGGAGGATGCCGCTCGCCGACAGATCGCCGCCCACCAGTGTTCGCCGGAGCTCCTCCTTCTCAGCCGACGGCCGCCCCGGGTCCAATTTCCAGCAACATGGCTAATCATAGATGAACTGCTGCCATTGAGACCGAGGCCTCCAACTCAAGAGCTAAAAGCTGCCCCACTAAGGACCAAGGCCCTCGTTGAAGGATTCTCTGTTCATCCTCTTCAGATGGCAGTCAAAGAGCAATAAGCCCTCAAACAAGGTGGACACACGAAAATCCTCCCCTAAATTCCATCAGAGCTTCAGCTCCCTTTCAACAAAATTGAGTGAAAATCCACGACCAAGAAACTTACCCACCAAGACCTTCTTCCACCGGGCAGCAGATCGCTCAGTCACCTCTTCTGAAAATACCACCACCTGAGTGAACAGTTGCTCCAAGGTAGCTACCTCGTCTTTCGTAGCCCGAGAGGTCTTCCATCGGAAGCGGCGAGGCTCTTGGACTACTTGCGCCTACGATTTGTCGACCTCTTGTTGGCGATCAGCAGTCGAACCACCAGAAGCACGAGTAGGCGAACCCTCCGCCCCGTTTGCTTTGAAATCTGGGCCCGATGAGCAACCTGACGAGGAAGCCCTCGCTAGGGCTGGAAGTGGGCCGGGCCGGGTCGGGCCAAACCCCTACCCAAGCCCGGCCCAAATTTTTTTTCCGGGCTTCGGGCCGGGCCGGGGCCCGAAAAATTTTTAAGGAACAAGGCCCGAGCCCGGCCCGAGCCCGGCCCGAGCCCGGCCCGAGCCCATTTGGGCCGGCCCAGTTGGGCCCTAACCTGGGCCGGCCCGTTTGGGCCAGCTCGTTTGGGCCAGCCCGATCCCTAGCCCGGCCCAAAAAGGAAAACAAGTCTTTGAACAAGCAAAACAACCTATAATATAAGAAAAAGAAGGCATGCCTACAATGCTGCATCAAAAAGGATAAATCAGGGCCATAAATGATAATGATAAGAGGAAAGAAGCTTCAGGAGCAACTATATGAAATCTATTTACATAAAATAAATAGCAGAGGACCACTTAGATGGAATCATGAAATCAGAAAACAAATTTGTCATGCACTCGACAACCAATCGTTTCAGTCAGCGCTTGAAGTTACCACACTGATAACGAAGGTATGTAGTAATAAGATAAATGCAGATGGATGTGCAGTAGAGTTGTCACTTGTCAGTGATATACCACTCCATCTGGAGTGCAGTATCCAATGTAGTTGTCCCGGGAGGTCGCGGTCAGGATTATCGCTCGAGTACAGGGCCCAGTACTGATCAGCAACCTTGTTCACCTTCCGCACGCACTCCACACTCTCCGGATGGAGGAAGACGTCATCCAGCATCCCAAGGTGCTCATACCACAGAGCCAACCAGAAACCATGGATCTGTCCCCTCGATGGATCTGTCCCAAGGTGCTCTACAGCTTCAGAAAACTGGTACAACACAAAATTTATTACGAAAAATTCAGACCCTGGAAGAAATCATCACTCAGCAAAAGCCCAACATAATAACTCATTCCCAATATGAGAAAAAAATACCCGCCTTGGAATTTCCAAGCATAACGAGATAAGCTTAATGAGCACAAAAAACAATCCAATGCCCACGAGAAGCTTAAAAGAGTCATCCTGTCCGACAGCCAGTAAAAGCAATGTAAGTTTGTCGACTAAGAATAAAATGCAGTGATAGATTGCAAGTAAGCAACAAGTTAACCTTTATACTTCTCTGAAAATAGTCGTGAAAGAACTCCTTTAAGAAATCTGTCAGTGCAACACCTATGAATAAACCGAGTGGAATCATCAGCTCTCTATATTGATAAACCTTCCGAAAAGGAGTCAGCAGACGAGCATGGTAAATAAGACCATACAAATAAGATTGGTACCCTATGGATCTTCATCTTAAGCATCAAAGCTGCAGCATCTGCACGATATTGCAGCCAAGAAACAAGAGTATTTCCCAAATTTTATGGAATCACATACGCAATTATGTTCATAAAGAAAGAAGGTTCAGTTACAAACTTACCTAAAACTGTCTTGTCAGGTGACAGAGTGATGGCAGGAGAGGACATCACTTCACCAACCTTCGATTTCAACTGCTTAACCAATAATACCCTATCAGAAAATTGAGTAGAGGAAGAGGGATAGGAGAGGTAGGGAAATAAAAATTAACTTCTGATGAAAATTGTACCATCTTAGTACTGAACCATAAGTGCCACTTGGCCACCAGATTTTATTATGCATGAATCAGTTAGAAAGATGAAGCATATATGAAAATGTAATCTTGAAATACTCTTTTATCATGGAACCTTAATTGAATAAGGAAAAATATCAATTGATAGAATTCAGACGGCTTTGTAATCTGATGATATAGACTCAACTGAAGGAGCATAGTCATGAATATATGAACGTGAGCCTCCCAAGCGCAAAGGATATCGTAGAGGAACATCAAGGTACGATGCAATAAGCAATACAGCCTGCAAAGCAAGGAAGAAAATAAATAACAAGCCGACCCTGATAATCGATGAAATAGAATCTCCTGAGAAATATTTGTTTCATCTCAGTATACACTCCAGACAGCAAGAAACAGCAATAATATGAAAGATATTAAAAATGAAACATTGATCAATAACAATTATTGGGACATTCTAAAATCACTTGAAGACCAAACCTGCCACCCAATTTTCTGCTCTCCTGGAACTACAGCTGGTTCCATGGTTCATCATAAAGTCACTGAAGCAACCCAGCAATGGATAATAGTGCACTTACCTTTAAAGAACCACAAAGAAACAGTAGATATACGGATCAAAATTCAGCTTTATAATGTCATTCCCCTGAGTGGTTCCATATGCTGCTCTTGTAAACATACAAGCAAAAATGTCGACAAGCAAACAACCTATTCAACTTAAATCAAATATAAGATGGAACAAGTAGGCAATCAGACAGATCATTAACAAAATAGCAACTGATGGTTTGAAGATAACTTGCAAAAAAATTCATTCCATGCAACCAACTGCAACGATACAACTGAAACCAAACAAAAGGATTCCATCAAAAACAGGAAGATAAAAAAAATCATCGGCCTGAAGTCGTTGTTCCCTGCACAATAATATATTCATCATATCCATGTAATAGAGAAACCCCCTGAAGTCAGCTTCAAGCCTGCAGTTCAAAAACATACAACTCTCATAAAATTTTGCAACAAATAACCATGATCCACATGAAAATACTCCATCAACAAACATACTTCATACTTGATACTTTAGGTATGAACTAGATCTGATGAGGGTATCGTCATTCAGTTCTCCCAAATTGCCCACTCCAGGAGTCCAGGGTGTCGTCATCTGCATTCAACGTTGCAGAACTCGAGCAATTTGCAACTGTTAACACACAAATCAATCATAAATGTTTAAATTATAAGTACAATAAGCAAATAAAAAATATTAGATAAATTTAAAAGATTTATATACCTTCATCATATTGTTCACGAAGCCAATCTTGGGTACACACTAAGGCTTCTACGGTAGAAGGGCTCAAAGAGCTTCGATACTGATCCACAACTCTACCACCAGTGCTGAATGCTGACTCAGATGAAACAGTGGAGACTGGAATAGCTAGAACATCTCGAGCCATTCATGATAGTATAGGATAGACTGCTGCATTGCTCTTCCACCAAGCCAAGATGTCAAACTCTTTATTCTCCAAATCAGGAAGTACATCATCATCCAAATAACTATCCAACTCGGATCTCTTAGGGCGTTTTGAAGAACTCTGACTTCTAAATTGAGCAAAGTCCATACCAAATTTTTTTTTGGAAGAAATTGAACTTATATCACCTTGTCCACCAAAATTAGATGTTCGCTCACTTGAACTCATAGAGGGATGCATTCTTGTTGCATCTACATACTCATTATACAATTGAAAAAGACAAGCACGAATATCATCAATCTTTTTCTTGCACTCCTCCAACGCAAATGCTTTTTGATAACAAAATTCTACAAATATCAACTTTGATCTGGGATCCAAAATAGAAGCAATTACCAACAAATTATTGCACTGAGACCAATATTTGTTAAACTTCTTTAGCATCTCATTTGTTAATTGCTTCACTGTTTCATCAGTATCGATACTTTCATCCATCAACAAAGCCCTAATTCCCCAAACTTCTTTTAGGTATAAATTGGATGTGGGATACTTACAACCAGAAAATACTTTAGTGGCATCAAGAAAGGCTTCTAAAAATTTAAGAATTATAGAAGCCTTTTTCTATTCATCATTGGTGGGGCATACACATGAATGCTCAGTTGCATATCTAATAAGAGCATCTTTATAACCAAGTGCATCATGCAACATTTCATAAGTAGAATTCCATCTTGTAGGAACATCCAAAGTGAGTCCTTTTCTAGCAGAAAGTCTCATGTGCTGTAGAATTTCATTAAATGCTTGCATTCGAGATGGGGATGCAGAGACATATCTAACAATTTCTCTTATACATTCAATAGCTTCATGAATGATTTTCATTCCATCCTGAACCATAATATTTAATATATGTGCACAACATCTAATATGACTGTACTCCCCACTAAACAACATTGAAGCACAAAAGTGATCTCGGAGCCTTCTCATTACAGCATCATTTGTGCTGCAATTATCCAAAGTAATAGCACATATTTTATAATCCAATTCCCATTCAACAAGACATTTTTTTACAGCATCTTCAATTGCAAAGCTGGTGTGAGGGTATGGAAGTTTCTTGAAACTAATAATCTTCTTATGCAGAGTAAAGTCAGAATCAATATAATGTGCTGTGAAAGAAATGTAACCGATTTTCTGATTTGATGTCCAAATATCAGTAGTGAAACTAACTCGAGAACTTAGGTTCTTGAATACATCATGCAATTTTTTCCTCTCTTCTTGATACAAAGCCATACAATCATGTTTTACAGTCTTACGACCCATAATTTTGAATAATGGCTGAAGAGATCTCATAAAATCCAGAAAAACAGTGTGCTCAACAATACGAAATGGAAGCTCAGCACATATGATAAATTTTGCAAGAATTTTTCTACTCTCTTCTTGATTGAATTTGAAACACTTTATCGGATCTTTTGAACTTGGTAGTAAGAGCAATTGATTAGTCGAATTCTTTTGATACCTCTTGCATACATTTTCAAGATGGCGTTTTAGATGACTCGTTCCTCCTTTAGTGCTCCCACTTAAAACTTTTTTACAATATTTGCACTTAGCTATTGACCCTTCAGAATTTTTTTCCTCAATAAAGTGATTCCATACCCAAGATCTTTTTTTAGAAGAATTGTCACAAATATTTTCAGCAGTATCTTCATTTCTATCATCCTCATTCCTTAAATCTTCAATAGTCTCATTTTCACCCACTTTAGAATGAGACATAGTAAAAATAATCTGCCCAAATAACAAAATAAATATCACAAATTTAACCTATAGCATTAGATATGTACGAAAATTTAAAACTCTTGTTATTGACAAAGTTGGAGATCAACTATTGTAATCTAGCCACAATTGCAACTATTGTAACAAAGAATCTTAGATTAAATAACTAAGAAAAACATACTTCAAATTTTTGTACAGATATGAGTATATGACTCTCATTAGCATTTTCTACAAGAAAGTACACAGACAGAATGACAGATCGGAGCATCCTACAATGGTAAGTATCATTCTATAATGTCTTCTTAGTGAACTCATAGATAACCAAGAAAAAAATCTACAATGTATATAATGTTATCTCAAGAGGTGGATATGACATCAAGGAGATAACACAGCATATAATACATAAGTCAACATCAAGTCCTCCATAATTTTCTGCATTAAATCTATTATTGGCACGATTAGAGAACATGACAGTGCTGGCTTACCCCCCCTACAAACTAACAGAACTACTAATGCATAATTAGAGAATTCGATATCTAAAACAATATCATTTTATCTACTGATTTTGCAATTTTTGGGTTCAATGAACCAAATTCATCGAAATTGTGACATATCTATCAGTATGATTTGATAAGACCACTCTAGTGCCATGAATAAGTTTTAAGCATCAACGTACAAGTTTTACATTATTCATCAGTAGGAAAGTAACAGAATTTTAGAGAATGGTCAATTTCTTCTCTTGTTCACAGCATTAGACAGTTTATATGGTTTCTTATCAATTTGGAAGTTCTGTATAAACTGAGGATGATAGTGTTATTTTGATGATTAACAAACAATTATCCAAAGCATGCTATAAGTTAAATTGATACTTCATTTATAAGTTCATTACTCTCAGTACATATGCTTAATTGAAAATATATATATGGTCTTGTTCATTTGGATGGATCTAATCTTGAGAATGCAGCAAAGTGTGAATTGAGTCGACCCATAGGTTGATTGGGTCGACCCCGGGACTTAAAGGAATCATCTGGCACACTCCTGCAAAAACAGCACAAATGAACAGTGAGTTGGGTCGACCCAAGGTAGACATGAGTCGACCCAACCTCCAAAGAACCTCAAAATGCAAAGGAAAAATGCTCTCTGGATTTACTGAGAGGGTCGACCCACACAGTGGTTGAGTCGACCCAAGCTTGAGTCGACCCAAACCCTGAGAGGGTCGACCCAAAGGCAAGACAGAAAGACAGATAGAAAATGGTTCTCTGGAATTACTGAGAGGGTCGACCCAAGAAGAAGTTGAGTCGACCCAAGTGAACTTTGAGTCGACCCAAACCCTGAGAGGGTCGACCCAAATGGAAGACAGAAAGACAGACAGAAAATGGCTCTCTGGAATTACTGAGAGGGTCGACCCAAGAAGAAGTTGAGTCGACCCAAGTGAACTTTGAGTCGACCCAAAGAATGGTTGGGTCGACCCAAGTGAAGGAAGGTTGAAATTCATGTTTCTGTGTTCTCTGAGAGGGTCGACCCAAGGAATGTTTGAGTCGACCCAAGGCCAAGTTGGGTCGACCCAAGGACAGGTTGAGCCGACCCAAACACGGACTGAACATAACGGCTAGTTGTGCAGAAATGCTTTTTGGACTCCCAACGGCTATAAACGGCTAGTTTCTTCAATCCAACGGTCAGAAAGGACTATTTGGAGGTTGGAGAAGTATTTAAGAGGTAGTATTCATCAGAGGAAGTAAGCTTTTGGGGAAAATACATCAAGTGCATTCAAGAGAGAACCCTAGCAAGACAAGCTTCATCAAGAGCTTCATTCAAGAATCAAAGAAAGGGATTGAGCAGATTCAAAGAGGCATTAAGAGCTCCTTCCCCCATTGAAGAGTGAAGCTTCCTTGACCAAGAAGAGCAAAGCGACTTCAAAGCGATAATTTCTTTCTAACTCTTCTTGTTGTTCATATTGCTTTATATGCTCATCTAGGAGTTTAAATCTTTTCTTTTCATTTGTATAAACACTTTGTAAAGGTTCGTTGGTAAGCCCGCAAAACCAACAAAGGTTCGTTGGTAAGCCCGCAAAATCAACAAAGGTTTTTGGTGAACCCGGAAAACCAAAGTTGTATAGGTTCGTTGGTGAGCCCGCAAAACCAACAAGGTTCTTGGTGAGCCCGGAAAACCAAGTGTATAGGTTCGTTGGTGAGCCCGTAAAACCAACAAGGTTTTTGGATTGTGAGCCCGGAAAACAATCCAACTGTAATCCGCAAGATTATAGTGAATTCCCAAGGGTACGCTTGGGGAGTGGATGTAGGTGCTAAGGAGAGCACCGAACCACTATATATTGGTGTGTTTGCATTGTGTTTGTGCTTTCATTTTCTCTTGCTTTATCTTCTCTTCTTGCATTAGATTAACTCACTTAAATAACCTAAGAGAGCATCCATCGCACTTAATTAAGAAAGTTTTAAAAGTACCAAAAATTTAGAAGAAACCAATTCACCCCCCCCCTCTTGGATTGTCACCTTGGGCAACAAGTGGTATCAGAGCAAGGTGCTCTATTAGTACCCATTGATCTCACAATCAAGAGTTAAAGATCATGATAACCCAAGTGGGATGTTCTATAGGAGAGGGACAATTAATTGATAGACCTCCTCTATTTGATGGCATAAACTACACATATTGGAAAGCACGCATGCGCATTTTCATTCAAGCACATGACTACGATTTATGGAGTATCATAGTCAATGGGCTACACACAAACACTAATCATGATAAAGAAAGGGCTCAGCAAAATGCAAAAGCCATGAATATTCTATACTGTGCATTGGATGATAGTGAACTTAACAGTATATCTTTTTGCATAACTGCTAAGGAAATATGGAATATGCTTGAAGTTAAATATGAATGCACTAACGTTTCTAGTGAATTAGAAACTAGTTCTGAAGAAGAAGAGCATCAAACTGAAACTGAAAATCTATGCTTTGGAGCACATGAAGATGAGGTATGTACTCGAACACAAAGTGATTTCTCATTCAAAAATCAAGTACATACTGAAGCTCAATCTGATTTTACATTCGATGAACTTCATGATGCTTTTTCTGATTTGTATTTAGAACATAAGAAACTTATTTGTAAAAACAAGAACTTGAAGAATGAAAATCAAATTCTAATAGATGAAAAACTAAAACTAAATAATAAAATTGAAATCTTAATTAAAGAAAATAAAGAACTAAATCAGAGAAATCAACTTCTCACTGAAAGCCATGATAAACTTAAGAAACAATGAATTGCTTTCAGAAGATAATGAAAAATTAACTAAAGAAGTTGATAATTTGAAACCTACTGTTGAAAGATTCACTCTCAGCTCTGAAAAACTGAATTTAATGATAGAAAATTCAAGAGCTGTATATGACAAAGCTGGATTAGGATATCAACCTTGGTACACTCAAAAATCTTTTAAAAATATGTTTGTTAAAACAGTTTTTAATTATTCTAAAACAGATTCTTATAAACAAAAGCTAATTAAAATCTCTTCTGTTGTTCCTAAATCTATACATTACAAATTTGATAAACCAAAATGGGAGAAACAGAAAACTGAAAGTTTTCCTACTACTCATGTTCGATCTAAGTTTGTTAAATTCAACAAGAGGATACAGAAATACATCCCTTGTAATACTAAAATCTGTAAATTCATGGACAAAATAGCTATTAAGAAAATATGGGTTCCAAAAGGAACAATTATAGCTAACCTACAAGGACCCAAAAGAGCTTGGGTTCCTAAGTTGAAAATATGATTATTTTTCTGCAAGCATGTCTAGCTATCCAAGGTTCTAATGAAAGACGTTATCTAAACAATGGGTGCTCTAGACATGTGTTAAAGAATTGAATGTAACTAAGAAGAATGATTCAAATGAAAGAAAGAATGAAATAAGTAATTCTTACATCTTCTCGTGTTGAAATTACTTCATTAGTTGATTAAAACATAACTTGCAAGTATTAATCATTTTTGTGATATAAGTGATATTTTTTTTATGAAAAGAAAATATATTCAAATCACTTCATTTTTATAGTATGCTCCACTTACTATTGGATAAGTTGCAAAATGGTTAATTAATTTATTAAAAAATAACTCGATGAATTCTCTATATGCTTGATTAAGAATTTTTATCCATGGCATTATTTTTTATTGATCATGAAAATGATAATGTGTACTTGGTATGCTTTTGAATATTTGCACTATGAATACCAAGATTAAAGAAACCATCCTTGGCACATAGAATCAACTCATGCTAGTATGTACTTACTCCCAAAAGATCTTGCCATAGGCCCACTTAGATTGTCTACTTAAAGGTCAAAGTTTTGCTATACAAGCTAACTAAGGAAACAAACAAAAATCTTTTCTAAATCTAAAGATGTTGTTTCCATCTCTAAGTTTTCAAAAGCTTACGTTGGATTTATTCTTGGGAAATAAAACTGAAGTATTTTTCTGTATTTACTAAATCTTGTAAAAGTGTTTCAAATGATAAAGGTTTCCAAACTGTGAAGATAAAGAGTATCATGGCACAGTGTTGAAAACCAAAATCCTGATAAAGGTTATACAGAAAATAATATTAAATCCAACAATTTCAGCACCAAGGACACCATAAGTAAAATAGAGTTAATAGAATTCTTGAAGAAATGCAAAAGATAATTATGTATGATAGTCATCTACTTAAATAATTTTTAAAAGACTATCATCACTGCGTGTCATACATATGATCTCTCTTAAATCTATTTTTTGATGAAAACTTCTTTTGATCTTCTGAAAAATAGAAAAAGAACTATTGCATATCTCTCATATTTTTCAGTCGTACATGTTATGCTTGATATGTTCCCATGAAAATAATGCCAAATCTGATAAAGATATTTCTATCCTTGGATATCATTCATCAAGCAATGCATATAGAACATTCATGAAAACTTCTAGTTGTAGAAGTATCAATTCACTTTATTCTTTATGAGACTAATGATTTATTATCAAAATACTAAAAACAAATTATATATATGTATATGGTTAATCTTTTACATATAACAATCTGAAAACATGTTAATAATTAGAACCAAATTGAGTTTTTCAGAAATGCACTTAATGAAGAAAAATTGATGACTACTAAAAGACTAAATCAAGAAAAGATAAAATAGATCTTGATGAGATTCTTGTATAATTAGAAGTAAAGATCACCATTATCATTTGCTTGCTTTATGAGCTTTATATGCTATCAAATGAATGTGTAGAACTCACCCCTATGTGGTTATTTCATTAAAAAGGAGATCTATGTAAAATAACCACCATACTTAAAAATACACATTACATATATGATAAAGCAATATGTGATTTGGTACAAGCATCAAAAGCATGATATATAAAAGCTTAAGTAACCTTTTTGATAGAAAGTAATAGTGATAAATCTATACATCAAAAAGAAGAATTTGTAATATCTTATTTGCTCAAAGTATGCATTGATGACATCATTTTTGGGTTCTACTAATGAAGAATTATAATGAAGATTTTACTTAGCTCATGTAAGGTGAGTTTGAAATATGTGTGATGAATGAATTAACATCTTCTCTCAATCTCCAAATTAAGACAAACAAGAAAGGGGATCTTCATTGACCAACGGTAGTCCACAAGAAAATTCTTATAGAAGATTGGCATGAAGAAGGTACATCTATGACCCCATCTTGTAGAATTTGAAAAGGATGAGCAAAGTAGATCTATTGTTTAAAGCTGTATTGAAGCTTGATAGAATAATTATTTCATCTTACAGCTAATAGACCAGAATGTATGCTCATTATGTGCACTTGGGCAAGACTTCAATCTAACTTTAATGAATCTTATTTTATTGATAACAAATAAATCATAATCTGAATTTTTGATAGAAACAACTGATTAAGATAAAATTGATTAAAACTTAGCTAATATGTCTTATTGATAATTATCTTAAGGAAATAGAATCTAAGCTAAATTGATTCTGAAAATAAAAATTGACTTGACCTTGATAAATCTTTCCATTGCTCACATGCTTGTCATTGAACTATCTTGGTTAATGAAACTATCTCTTTAGTTCAAGTAATATGTGCTTGCTTATATTTAGGCAATCTCTTGAGTAAAGTGACTCAACAAGCAACTATTGTCATATCTTATTGTTACGGGGGAACTAAGCCGCCATGCCCCACGTGACCGGCACGCGCGCCCAGGAAGACTACGGCTGCCCTTTGATCCAGCGCTCCGACCCCGAGTCGGACATCCTCGGCTCCGCAGCCCGACCCCGAGTCGGCTGCCCTTTGATCCAGCGCTCCGACCCCGAGTCGGACATCCTCGGCTCCGCAGCCCGACCCCGAGTCGGCTGCCCTTTGATCCAGCAATCCGACCCCGAGTCGGATATCCTCGGCTCCGCAGCCCGACCCCGAGTCGGCTGCCCCTTGATCCAGCGCTCCGACCCCGAGTCGGAGATCTCTTGATAACGACAGGCTATTCCCCAGAGGCACGCCGCGGCCTCCTGCTCCACTACTCCCTGCAACGGCTGTATCCGATGCTGCTCCACGATCTCCTGCATCAGCCGTACAAAGCGGAGCCCCACTATGCCCTGACGTGGCCGTACCCGGCGCTGCTCCACGACGCCCTGTAACGGCCGTGTCAGTGGCCACACCATCGTGCCCCACGATAATGAACCCCCCTGAGAGACCCCCCAGCCAGGTATATATGCGGCTGGGGGGAGAAAGGGGGGGAGGTGAGCAATATCTCCCAGAGCACTCTCTTACTTGCGATTATTACCTCTCCTCCTCCTCCAATCTCCTCTGACTTGACCGTCGGAGGGCCATCACCACCCTGGTGGTGGTGCAAGGCTTGTTTGCAGGTTTCTTGGCGGAAGGTGGAGCGCAACCAACACCAACCAAGGCAACTCAGACGGAACCCCGTTCACACCGCAGTGCCAATCGTTCTCGGTTTGGACCACCAGCAACAGTTGGCGCTAGAGGAAGGGCCGAATCTTAGAACGATCGTAATGGCACGGCGAGGTGGTCGTGGAGCTTCCAATGCTTCCGGTCGCGGAGCCTCTCGCGCCTCCGGCCGGGAGGCTGCTGCGTCCCCAACGCACTCTCAGCAGCACTCCACCGCCCCTTCTCCCATTCAGACGGTCGAAGCTGCTCAGTTCGACCAGCTAGCCCAGCAGGTTCGCACCCTCGCGGAGGCAGTGCAGAATCTGCAGGGTGTGATCTCTCGGGTGCTGCAACGGGCTCAGGAGCCGTTGCCCCCCGAGCACTCGCCTCTTCCTCACAACCCGCGCTCCTTCCTCTCCCATGGAGAGGAGCGCCGGCGCGAGGAGGATTCTCGAGTGCGGTCCATTCTGCCAGGACCTTCTCATCGGAGCTGTGCGGGGTACGAGAGGCGGACCCGGGCGCGTTCTCAGACACCCCAGTCCTCGAGGGGCCCGCACTCCAGTCGGTCCCCCTCGCGCCGCTCCTTGTCCCCCACCCACCGGTCGCGCTCCCTGGACCGGCGGGTGGACGATCTCCACAGACAACTCCAGGTCCTGAAGGGCCACTCCAAAGATCCCTTCGCTGACTTGGAGATCTCCTCCCAGCCGGCGCTTGCCTCGAGGATCCTGCGGACCCCGAACCCGCCGGGGTTCAAAATGCCGGCGATCGAACCCTACGACGGGGCGGCGGACCCGCGGGACCACGTGGAGAGTTTCAGGACTCTTATGTTCCTCCATGGAGCATCGGATCCGCTCCTCTGCAAGGCCTTCCCGGCGACCCTCCGTGGCCCGGCAAGGGCATGGTTCGCCGGCCTGGAGGCTAACTCCATCCAGTCCTTCGACCAGTTCACCCGCTTCTTCATCAGCCATTTCGCCGTCAGTAGCAGGCGGCGACTGGTCTCCGACTCCCTCTTTGATGTCCGGCAAAACGAGGGAGAAAGCCTGCGGGATTATCTCACCCGCTTCAACAAGGCTACACTGGAGGTCCGGAACCTGAGCCAGGAAGTGGCTCTCTCAGCCCTGAAGCGTGGCTTCCGGAAGGGCAGACTCACCTTCTCCCTGGACAAACGCCTGCCGCGGAGCTTCCCGGAGCTGTTATCTCGGGCAAACCAGTATGCAGACGCCGAGGAGGCAGCCTCCCACCGGAACAAGGAGGCCGCCGAGGCCCCTCTAAAGCCCGGGAAGAAAAGGCGAAAAGAGGCACCCCAGAGGAGGAGCCCGACGCCTCAACGCCGGCGCAGAAGCCCGTCACCAGCAAGGAACCACGGCGCCACACGCCCTCGTTCTCCGCACCGACGCTTCAACCGGTACACCCCACTCCTGGCCCCCCGGGCCCAGATCCTCATGGAGGTCAAGGGGCGGGAGGACCTCCCGGTCCCGAGGCAGATCAAGAAGATCCCTGGGAGGAGGCCTTCTCGGGCGTACTGTGAGTACCACCGAGACCACGGCCACGATACCGAAGACTGCTTCCAGCTTCGGGACGAGATCGAGGCTCTCATTCGCCGAGGGCGTCTCGGTCGATATGTAAACGACCGACGTCCCCCGGCAGACCCGCGTCCGGCCGACCCGGCCCCTCAGGAGCCTCGGAAACAGAATCGACCTGTTGCGGGAGTGATCCACACCATCACTGGGGGCTGCTCTCGGCCCGTGAGGAACGCAGGGGGCTCGGCGGGAGCATCAGGAGTGGCCGTCGCGAAGAGGCAGCGGGTCGGAAATGTAATCACTTTTTGTGATGAAGATGTAAAGGGGGTTCAGACTCCCCACGATGACGCCATGGTGATCTCTCTCACTATGGCGAACTATGATGTAAGGCGTGTTCTTGTGGATAGTGGAAGCTCGGCTGATATTTTGTATTACGAGGCCTTCCAAAAGATGAGCTTGTCCCGACAATTGTTGCACAAAACATCCACCCCCCTCATAGGATTCACTGGAGACGCTATCTCGGCCGAAGGTGTCATTGAGCTGCCTGTGACTGCGGGCGTTGCACCCGCAGAAGCCACGGTGCGACTCGGGTTCTTGGTCGTCCGTGTCCCCTCGGCCTACAACGCTATCCTCGGACGACCCGGACTGAACGCCCTTCGCGCGGTGGTTTCTACCTACCATTTGCTCATGCGGTTCCCCACGGCGGCCGGGATTGGAGAGGTCCGAGGTGACCAACCAACCGCACGGCAGTGTTTCCTAGCAACTCTCAAAGGGAAGAAGCCCATGGAGGCCCTAAGCGTCGAGTCCCTTGACGCCAGAGACGAAGTGGCCTTGCGGCACGGGGAGCCGGCCGAGGGCGTAATCGAGGTTCCCCTCGAAGAAGGCCGCCCGGACCGCACGGTCCGGGTCGGTGCCAACCTCGACTTGGAAGCTCGGCTCCGGTTAGTGGAATTCCTCCGAGCCAATACTGATGTGTTTGCCTGGTCGGCGGCCAATGTACCTGGGATCGACCCGGAGGTCATTTCTCACGCCCTCAACGTCGACCCGACCCACCAACCAGTAAAGCAAAAGAAGAGACACTGTGCCCCGGATCGGATCCGGGTGGTCGACCAGGAGGTAGACAAACTCTTGGAGGCAGGTTTCATAAGGGAAGTGAGCTACCCCGAGTGGCTGGCAAACGTCGTACTTGTCCGGAAGGCGAGCGGGAAGTGGAGGATGTGCGTCGACTACACCGACCTGAACAAGGCGTGCCCCAAGGATAGCTTTCCGCTTCCGCGAATAGACCAACTGGTCGACGCGACTTCCGGATATCAGCTGCTGTCTTTCATGGACGCCTTCTCCGGCTACAACCAAATAATGATGGCTCCACAGGACGAGGAGAAAACGGCCTTCATAACAGACAGGGGGCTGTACTGTTACAAGGTAATGCCCTTCGGTCTGAAGAACGCTGGCGCTACTTACCAGCGCCTCGTCAATAAAATCTTCAAGGAGCAGATCGGCCGGAACATGGAGGTGTACGTGGACGATATGCTGGTAAAGAGCCGCCATGCGGATCAGCACATTGCGGATCTGGAGGAGACCTTCGCCACCTTGCGGAAGTTTCGTATGAAGCTAAACCCAGCGAAGTGCGCCTTTGGTGCTTCGGCCGGGAGGTTCCTCGGCTTCATTGTCAACCAGCGGGGGATCGAGGCCAACCCGGACAAAATCAAGGCCATCCAAGATATGTCCCCTCCGACCAAAGTGAAGGAGGTTCAGGAGCTCGCTGGAAGGGTCGCCGCGCTCGGACGATTTGTGGCAAAATCGGCCGAACGCTGCCAACCGTTCTTCAAGGTGTTGAAGCGCCCGAAAGACTTTCTCTGGACGGCTGAATGTCAAGTGGCGTTCGACCAGCTCAAGGAGTACATGGCGTCTCCTCCCCTGCTGTCCAAGCCGCAAGAGGGGGAGATGCTCTACCTTTACCTGGCGGTCTCCCCAACCGCAGTCAGCGCAGTACTGGTTCAGGAAGAGGCAAAACTTCAGAAGCCCGTGTACTACACCAGCCGAGTCCTCCGGGATGCCGAGACGCGGTACACGAAGGCTGAAAAGATCGCCTTCGCGCTGCTGACTGCGACCAGGAGGCTTCGCCCCTATTTCCAGGCTCATTCTGTCACCCTTTTGACCGATCAACCACTGCGGCAGATCCTCAGCAATCCTGAGAATGCGGGACGGCTGGTGAAGTGGGCAGTAGAACTTGGTGAGTTCGACATCCGCTACCAGCCCCGGCCCGCCATCAAGGCCCAGGTGCTCGCGGACTTTCTCGCTGAGTGCACTGTGCAGGAGGCGGAACCTAGGCCGCCGGAAACACCCAGCCTCGATCTCCCGATCTGGACGCTCCACATTGACGGGTCGTCGAACCCTGAAGGTGGAGGGGCTGGGCTGGTCCTTACCAATCCCGATGGAGTGATAGCCGAGTATGCCTTGAGGTTCGGATTTCCAGTGACCAACGATGAGGCGGAGTACGAGGCCCTAGTCACGGGACTCAAACTCGCCAAGGAGCTCGGCATCCGGCGTCTGAAGGTCTTCACCGACTCCCAGCTGGTGGTCGGGCAGGTTCGAGGGGAGTTCGAGGCACGGAGCCCGACCATGCAGAGCTACGTCCGGAAGGTGCAAGCACTCATTCCCGACCTCGGCAGTATTGACATTCAGCAGGTCCCAAGGAGCGAAAATGCTAGGGCCGACAGGTTGTCCTGCTTGGTGGGCGCTGAGGCACACAACTTGTCAAGGGCGATATACCTGGAGACCCTAGATGCCCCGAGCATCGGCGAGGCTGAAGCGGTGATGGCAATTGATCCGGAACCATCTTGGATGGACCCGCTTGTAGCTTACCTCGCCGAAGGGATCCTCCCCGAAGATGAAGATCAAGCTCGGCGACTTGTTATGAAGTCGCCCACTACGCACTCTACGAAGGGAGGCTGTATCGGACCTCGTTCACCGCCCCCCTCTTAAGGTGCCTCCGCCCTTCGGAAGCGGCTTACGCCCTCAGCGAAGTCCACGAAGGCATCTGCGGATCGCACCTGGGGGCTAGGTCCCTGGCACATAAGATCATGAGGCAAGGCTACTATTGGCCGACCTTATTGGAAGACTCAAAGGATCACGTACGGAAATGCGACGCCTGCCAGCGCCACGCCAACATCCAGAGAGTCCCCTCTGTTCCCTTGGCACCGATCACCGCCCCCTGGCCCTTTGCACAGTGGGGAATGGATATCCTCGGACCATTCCCCATCGCTTCGGCCCAGCGGAAATTTTTGATTGTCGCCATCGACTACTTCACCAAGTGGGTGGAGGCAGAGCCACTGGCCACCATCACGGAGGCGCAAGTCCGGAAGTTCGTAAAGAAGAACATCATTGTCCGATTTGGGGTACCTCGGGTCCTCATCTCGGATAACTGTCGACAGTTTTGATAACAAGCATTTCCGAGACTTCTGCGAGGAGTTCGGGATCGAACATCGGTTCACGTCCGTGTCGCATCCCCAAACCAACGGCGAGGCCGAGGTCACAAATCGGACAATCCTCCAAGGTATCAAAGCACGGATCGGACGGACGGGGCAAGCTTGGGTCGAGGAACTTGAGAATGTCCTTTGGGCGTATCGGACCACGCATCGGACTCCTACCGGGGAGACGCTTTCAGCCTAACCTATGGCACGGAAGCCGTTGTCCCCGTAGAGCTCGGACTTCCCTCACCTCGAGTAGCCGCACACCGACCCGAGGCCAACTCGGAGCAACTCCGAGGGAACCTGGATCTCTTGGAAGAAGCAAGGGAAATGGCGCAGGTTCGGATGGCAATGTATCAGCGGAGGGTGGCCCGATATTACACTCCAAAGTCCGACCGAAGCTTTTCAGAATTGGAGATCTGGTGCTGAGGCGAGCTAAGGCATCTCAACCTACGGAAGGTGGGAAGCTAGCGCCGGAATTGGGAAGGCCCGTATAAAGTTCGTTGGGTAAACCGACCTGGCTCCTACCAGTTGGAAGCCCTAGATGGCCGAGAAATTCCAAGGGGCTGGAATTCCGCTAACCTGCGGATGTATTACCAGTAGAACAACAAGGCCAGAAAGAACAATTTGAAAAAGGTGCAACACTTTTCATTCAATAATTTTTGGTTACAATGGCGTGCTCGTGTGATTACAAGGAATTCCCAGAGGGGAATTAGGGAGTAAAGAAAGCAAAGAAGAGGTGGAGAATCCGTGGAGCTGAGGACCGAGGATCCCAAACCCTCAATCCAAAGCAGCTGCAATCCCACCGGAAGTGGGTGCTTCTAACCGAAGGCGCCATCCAGCACCTCACCAAAAAGACGAGGAGCCGCCGCAGAAGAAGCTCCCGCTGCCCCCAGGGGAACGCCGCCTCCAAAGGATATTCCCATCCTCCCCAGTGATAGGAAGAGAAGGAATTCGAGGGGGAAGAGCATATGGAGGCGCGGCCCGGACTGAGCGTCTGGTGCAGAGCTCAATCGGGAGGCTGAACTTCAAAGAGGGGAAGATGTGATCCCGGATGAAACGCCTAGAGCGGAGTTCCACCGGAAGACCCTCCTTGTTGATCCCAGATGAAACGGCTAGTTGGCTGAAGTCGCAAGGGGAGCACCTCCCCTTTCCTTCAACAGGAGTCTCTCAGTCATATGCCGAGGAGGAGGTCCGCGATCCATGGCAACCTGAACAGCTCCGGCTTGGCAAACTCCATCGTACCTGCACCTGTATTTATAGCCAAACTGCGGCCCCTGGTCGTTCCGATGCGGTGGCTCCAATAAATGCAGGCGCATTGAAACCGGAGCCGTTCCGGCTCCCGAGGCGTATCTCCCCGCGATTTCTAAGCGTCATTCTCCTTAACCCGCATTCTTTGTGCAGGACAATCCGCGGTGTCATGTACCCTAGGTCCACATATCTCCGCTCGCGCCCAGGCCGGATCCTCCTCGGAAGAACCCGCGTATCGCGGCCGCTCAACTAACACTCCTCGCAAGCAGCAGCTGGCGATCTGATTTTCCAGGTAACGCATTAATTAGCGTTTAATGCCCTTCTCGTGTTCCCCCAGGCAACGCTTAGAGAAAAGGAGAAACATGATCGCGGCTGGCCACGGAGAAACCCCGTCGGGCGCGAGCGACAAGCGCACGACCAGCGAGCGGAATTTCCCGAGGCTCGGCCCTCGGATGCCTGGCTAGCCCGATGATCATCCCGGGAGCAGACTAGCCGGAAGCCCCGACCGGCTCGCCTCGGCTTGCGCCAGCCTTGGCCGACCAACGAGTGGAATTTCCCGAGGCTCGGCCCTCGGATGCCTGGCTAACCCGATGATCATCCCGGGAGCAGACTAGCCGGAAGCCCCGACCGGTCGCCTCGGCTTGCGCCAGCCTTGGCCGACCAACGAGCGTGGAATCCCGAGGCTCGGCCCTCGGATGCCTGGCTAACCCGATGATCATCCCGGGAGCAGACTAGCCGGAAGCCCCGACCGGTCGCCTCGGCTTGCGCCAGCCTTGGCCGACCAACGAGTGGAATTCCCTGAGGCTAACCCTCGATGCCCTGGCTAGCCGAGAATTCCCGAGGCTTGCAACCCTCGGATGCGGCTAACCCGATGATCATCCCGGGAGCAGACTAGCCTGAGCCCCGACCGGTCGCCTCGGCTTGCGCCG